>NC_069505.1:6128612-6208132 GCF_027579735.1 Bombina bombina
CGATTAGCAAGTGTACAGAGATCAATAAGCAGCGCATACCTAGACAAGAGGGATCCTGGGTATTATTATTATTATTAGAGGTATTAGCAAGTGTACAGAGATCAATAAGCAGCGCATACCTAGACAAGAGGGATCCTGGGTATTATTATTATTAGAGGTATTAGCAAGTGTACAGAGATCAATAAGCAGCGCATACCTAGACAAGAGGGATCCTGGGTATTATTATTAGAGGTATTGGCAAGTGTACAGAGATCAATAAGCAGCGCATACCTAGACAAGAGGGATCCTGGGTATTATTATTATTAGAGGTATTAGCAAGTGTACAGAGATCAATAAGCAGCGCATACCTAGACAAGAGGGATCCTGGGTATTATTATTATTAGAGGTATTAGCAAGTGTACAGAGATCAATAAGCAGCGCATACCTAGACAAGAGGGATCCTGGGTATTATTATTATTAGAGGTATTAGCAAGTGTACAGAGATCAATAAGCAGCGCATACCTAGACAAGAGGGATCCTGGGTATTATTATTATTAGAGGTATTAGCAAGTGTACAGAGATCAATAAGCAGCGCATACCTAGACAAGAGGGATCCTGGGTATTATTATTATTAGAGGTATTAACAAGTGTACAGAGATCAATAAGCAGCGCATACCTAGACAAGAGGGATCCTGGGTATTATTATTATTATTAGAGGTATTAGCAAGTGTACAGAGATCAATAAGCAGCGCATACCTAGACAAGAGGGATCCTGGGTATTATTATTATTAGAGGTATTAGCAAGTGTACAGAGATCAATAAGCAGCGCATACCTAGACAAGAGGGATCCTGGGTATTATTATTATTAGAGGTATTAGCAAGTGTACAGAGATCAATAAGCAGCGCATACCTAGACAAGAGGGATCCTGGGTATTATTATTATTAGAGGTATTGGCAAGTGTACAGAGATCAATAAGCAGCGCATACCTAGACAAGAGGGATCCTGGGTATTATTATTATTAGAGGTATTAGCAAGTGTACAGAGATCAATAAGCAGCGCATACCTAGACAAGAGGGATCCTGGGTATTATTATTATTAGAGGTATTAGGCAAGTGTACAGAGATCAATAAGCAGCGCATACCTAGACAAGAGGGATCCTGGGTATTATTATTATTAGAGGTATTGGCAAGTGTACAGAGATCAATAAGCAGCGCATACCTAGACAAGAGGGATCCTGGGTATTATTATTATTATTAGAGGTATTAGCAAGTGTACAGAGATCAATAAGCAGCGCATACCTAGACAAGAGGGATCCTGGGTATTATTATTATTATTAGAGGTATTGGCAAGTGTACAGAGATCAATAAGCAGCGCATACCTAGACAAGAGGGATCCTGGGTATTATTATTATTAGAGGTATTGGCAAGTGTACAGAGATCAATAAGCAGCGCATACCTAGACAAGAGGGATCCTGGGTATTATTATTAGTAGAGGCAAGTGTACAGAGATCAATAAGCAGCGCATACCTAGACAAGAGGGATCCTGGGTATTATTATTATTAGAGGTATTAGCAAGTGTACAGAGATCAATAAGCAGCGCATACCTAGACAAGAGGGATCCTGGGTATTATTATTATTAGAGGTATTAGCAAGTGTACAGAGATCAATAAGCAGCGCATACCTAGACAAGAGGGATCCTGGGTATTATTATTATTAGAGGTATTGGCAAGTGTACAGAGATCAATAAGCAGCGCATACCTAGACAAGAGGGATCCTGGGTATTATTATTATTAGAGGTATTAGCAAGTGTACAGAGATCAATAAGCAGCGCATACCTAGACAAGAGGGATCCTGGGTATTATTATTATTAGAGGTATTGGCAAGTGTACAGAGATCAATAAGCAGCGCATACCTAGACAAGAGGGATCCTGGGTATTATTATTATTAGAGGTATTAGCAAGTGTACAGAGATCAATAAGCAGCGCATACCTAGACAAGAGGGATCCTGGGTATTATTATTATTAGAGGTATTAGCAAGTGTACAGAGATCAATAGGCAGCGCATACCTAGACAAGAGGGATCCTGGGTATTATTATTATTAGAGGTATTAGCAAGTGTACAGAGATCAATAAGCAGCGCATACCTAGACAAGAGGGATCCTGGGTATTATTATTATTAGAGGTATTGGCAAGTGTACAGAGATCAATAAGCAGCGCATACCTAGACAAGAGGGATCCTGGGTATTATTATTATTATTAGAGGTATTAGCAAGTGTACAGAGATCAATAAGCAGCGCATACCTAGACAAGAGGGATCCTGGGTATTATTATTATTAGAGGCAAGTGTACAGAGATCAATAAGCAGCGCATACCTAGACAAGAGGGATCCTGGGTATTATTATTATTAGAGGTATTAGCAAGTGTACAGAGATCAATAAGCAGCGCATACCTAGACAAGAGGGATCCTGGGTATTATTATTATTAGAGGTATTAGCAAGTGTACAGAGATCAATAAGCAGCGCATACCTAGACAAGAGGGATCCTGGGTATTATTATTATTAGAGGTATTAGCAAGTGTACAGAGATCAATAAGCAGCGCATACCTAGACAAGAGGGATCCTGGGTATTATTATTATTAGAGGTATTAGCAAGTGTACAGAGATCAATAAGCAGCGCATACCTAGACAAGAGGGATCCTGGGTATTATTATTATTAGAGGTATTAGCAAGTGTACAGAGATCAATAAGCAGCGCATACCTAGACAAGAGGGATCCTGGGTATTATTATTATTAGAGGTATTAGCAAGTGTACAGAGATCAATAAGCAGCGCATACCTAGACAAGAGGGATCCTGGGTATTATTATTATTAGAGGTATTAGCAAGTGTACAGAGATCAATAAGCAGCGCATACCTAGACAAGAGGGATCCTGGGTATTATTATTATTAGAGGTATTAGCAAGTGTACAGAGATCAATAAGCAGCGCATACCTAGACAAGAGGGATCCTGGGTATTATTATTATTAGAGGTATTAGCAAGTGTACAGAGATCAATAAGCAGCGCATACCTAGACAAGAGGGATCCTGGGTATTATTATTATTAGAGGTATTAGCAAGTGTACAGAGATCAATAAGCAGCGCATACCTAGACAAGAGGGATCCTGGGTATTATTATTATTAGAGGTATTAGCAAGTGTACAGAGATCAATAAGCAGCGCATACCTAGACAAGAGGGATCCTGGGTATTATTATTATTAGAGGTATTAGCAAGTGTACAGAGATCAATAAGCAGCGCATACCTAGACAAGAGGGATCCTGGGTATTATTATTATTAGAGGTATTAGCAAGTGTACAGAGATCAATAAGCAGCGCATACCTAGACAAGAGGGATCCTGGGTATTATTATTATTAGAGGTATTAGCAAGTGTACAGAGATCAATAAGCAGCGCATACCTAGACAAGAGGGATCCTGGGTATTATTATTATTAGAGGTATTAGCAAGTGTACAGAGATCAATAAGCAGCGCATACCTAGACAAGAGGGATCCTGGGTATTATTATTATTAGAGGTATTAGCAAGTGTACAGAGATCAATAAGCAGCGCATACCTAGACAAGAGGGATCCTGGGTATTATTATTATTAGAGGTATTAGGCAAGTGTACAGAGATCAATAAGCAGCGCATACCTAGACAAGAGGGATCCTGGGTATTATTATTATTAGAGGTATTAGCAAGTGTACAGAGATCAATAAGCAGCGCATACCTAGACAAGAGGGATCCTGGGTATTATTATTATTAGAGGTATTAGCAAGTGTACAGAGATCAATAAGCAGCGCATACCTAGACAAGAGGGATCCTGGGTATTATTATTATTATTAGAGGTATTAGCAAGTGTACAGAGATCAATAAGCAGCGCATACCTAGACAAGAGGGATCCTGGGTATTATTATTATTAGAGGTATTAGCAAGTGTACAGAGATCAATAAGCAGCGCATACCTAGACAAGAGGGATCCTGGGTATTATTATTATTAGAGGTATTAGCAAGTGTACAGAGATCAATAAGCAGCGCATACCTAGACAAGAGGGATCCTGGGTATTATTATTATTAGAGGTATTAGCAAGTGTACAGAGATCAATAAGCAGCGCATACCTAGACAAGAGGGATCCTGGGTATTATTATTATTAGAGGTATTAGCAAGTGTACAGAGATCAATAAGCAGCGCATACCTAGACAAGAGGGATCCTGGGTATTATTATTATTAGAGGTATTAGCAAGTGTACAGAGATCAATAAGCAGCGCATACCTAGACAAGAGGGATCCTGGGTATTATTATTATTAGAGGTATTAGCAAGTGTACAGAGATCAATAAGCAGCGCATACCTAGACAAGAGGGATCCTGGGTATTATTATTATTAGAGGTATTAGCAAGTGTACAGAGATCAATAAGCAGCGCATACCTAGACAAGAGGGATCCTGGGTATTATTATTATTAGAGGTATTAGCAAGTGTACAGAGATCAATAAGCAGCGCATACCTAGACAAGAGGGATCCTGGGTATTATTATTATTAGAGGTATTGGCAAGTGTACAGAGATCAATAAGCAGCGCATACCTAGACAAGAGGGATCCTGGGTATTATTATTATTAGAGGTATTAGCAAGTGTACAGAGATCAATAAGCAGCGCATACCTAGACAAGAGGGATCCTGGGTATTATTATTATTAGAGGTATTAGCAAGTGTACAGAGATCAATAAGCAGCGCATACCTAGACAAGAGGGATCCTGGGTATTATTATTATTATTAGAGGTATTAGCAAGTGTACAGAGATCAATAAGCAGCGCATACCTAGACAAGAGGGATCCTGGGTATTATTATTATTAGAGGTATTAGCAAGTGTACAGAGATCAATAAGCAGCGCATACCTAGACAAGAGGGATCCTGGGTATTATTATTATTAGAGGTATTAGCAAGTGTACAGAGATCAATAAGCAGCGCATACCTAGACAAGAGGGATCCTGGGTATTATTATTATTAGAGGTATTAGCAAGTGTACAGAGATCAATAAGCAGCGCATACCTAGACAAGAGGGATCCTGGGTATTATTATTATTAGAGGTATTAGCAAGTGTACAGAGATCAATAAGCAGCGCATACCTAGACAAGAGGGATCCTGGGTATTATTATTATTAGAGGTATTAGCAAGTGTACAGAGATCAATAAGCAGCGCATACCTAGACAAGAGGGATCCTGGGTATTATTATTATTAGAGGTATTAGCAAGTGTACAGAGATCAATAAGCAGCGCATACCTAGACAAGAGGGATCCTGGGTATTATTATTATTAGAGGTATTAGGCAAGTGTACAGAGATCAATAAGCAGCGCATACCTAGACAAGAGGGATCCTGGGTATTATTATTATTAGAGGTATTAGCAAGTGTACAGAGATCAATAAGCAGCGCATACCTAGACAAGAGGGATCCTGGGTAGTATTATTATTAGAGGTATTAGCAAGTGTACAGAGATCAATAAGCAGCGCATACCTAGACAAGAGGGATCCTGGGTATTATTATTATTAGAGGTATTAGCAAGTGTACAGAGATCAATAAGCAGCGCATACCTAGACAAGAGGGATCCTGGGTATTATTATTATTAGAGGTATTAGCAAGTGTACAGAGATCAATAAGCAGCGCATACCTAGACAAGAGGGATCCTGGGTATTATTATTATTAGAGGTATTGCAAGTGTACAGAGATCAATAAGCAGCGCATACCTAGACAAGAGGGATCCTGGGTATTATTATTATTAGAGGTATTAGCAAGTGTACAGAGATCAATAAGCAGCGCATACCTAGACAAGAGGGATCCTGGGTATTATTATTATTAGAGGTATTGGCAAGTGTACAGAGATCAATAAGCAGCGCATACCTAGACAAGAGGGATCCTGGGTATTATTATTATTAGAGGTATTAGCAAGTGTACAGAGATCAATAAGCAGCGCATACCTAGACAAGAGGGATCCTGGGTATTATTATTATTAGAGGTATTAGCAAGTGTACAGAGATCAATAAGCAGCGCATACCTAGACAAGAGGGATCCTGGGTATTATTATTATTAGAGGTATTAGGCAAGTGTACAGAGATCAATAAGCAGCGCATACCTAGACAAGAGGGATCCTGGGTATTATTATTATTAGAGGTATTAGCAAGTGTACAGAGATCAATAAGCAGCGCATACCTAGACAAGAGGGATCCTGGGTATTATTATATTATTAGAGGTATTAGCAAGTGTACAGAGATCAATAAGCAGCGCATACCTAGACAAGAGGGATCCTGGGTATTATTATTATTAGAGGTATTAGCAAGTGTACAGAGATCAATAAGCAGCGCATACCTAGACAAGAGGGATCCTGGGTATTATTATTATTAGAGGTATTAGCAAGTGTACAGAGATCAATAAGCAGCGCATACCTAGACAAGAGGGATCCTGGGTATTATTATTATTAGAGGTATTAACAAGTGTACAGAGATCAATAAGCAGCGCATACCTAGACAAGAGGGATCCTGGGTATTATTATTATTAGAGGTATTAGCAAGTGTACAGAGATCAATAAGCAGCGCATACCTAGACAAGAGGGATCCTGGGTATTATTATTATTAGAGGTATTAACAAGTGTACAGAGATCAATAAGCAGCGCATACCTAGACAAGAGGGATCCTGGGTATTATTATTATTAGAGGTATTAGCAAGTGTACAGAGATCAATAAGCAGCGCATACCTAGACAAGAGGGATCCTGGGTATTATTATTATTAGAGGTATTGGCAAGTGTACAGAGATCAATAAGCAGCGCATACCTAGACAAGAGGGATCCTGGGTATTATTATTATTAGAGGTATTAGCAAGTGTACAGAGATCAATAAGCAGCGCATACCTAGACAAGAGGGATCCTGGGTATTATTATTATTAGAGGTATTAGCAAGTGTACAGAGATCAATAAGCAGCGCATACCTAGACAAGAGGGATCCTGGGTATTATTATTATTATTAGAGGTATTAGCAAGTGTACAGAGATCAATAAGCAGCGCATACCTAGACAAGAGGGATCCTGGGTATTATTATTATTAGAGGTATTAGCAAGTGTACAGAGATCAATAAGCAGCGCATACCTAGACAAGAGGGATCCTGGGTATTATTATTATTAGAGGTATTAGCAAGTGTACAGAGATCAATAAGCAGCGCATACCTAGACAAGAGGG
The DNA here is from genome assembly GCF_027579735.1 of Bombina bombina. NCBI lineage: Eukaryota > Metazoa > Chordata > Amphibia > Anura > Bombinatoridae > Bombina > Bombina bombina. The sequence goes on from NC_069505.1 coordinate 6,135,840, forward strand.
ATCCTGGGTATTATTATTAGAGGTATTAGCAAGTGTACAGAGATCAATAAGCAGCGCATACCTAGACAAGAGGGATCCTGGGTATTATTATTATTAGAGGTATTAGCAAGTGTACAGAGATCAATAGCAGCGCATACCTAGACAAGAGGGATCCTGGGTATTATTATTATTAGAGGTATTAGCAAGTGTACAGAGATCAATAAGCAGCGCATACCTAGACAAGAGGGATCCTGGGTATTATTATTATTAGAGGTATTAGCAAGTGTACAGAGATCAATAAGCAGCGCATACCTAGACAAGAGGGATCCTGGGTATTATTATTATTATTAGAGGTATTAGCAAGTGTACAGAGATCAATAAGCAGCGCATACCTAGACAAGAGGGATCCTGGGTATTATTATTATTAGAGGTATTAGCAAGTGTACAGAGATCAATAAGCAGCGCATACCTAGACAAGAGGGATCCTGGGTATTATTATTATTAGAGGTATTAGCAAGTGTACAGAGATCAATAAGCAGCGCATACCTAGACAAGAGGGATCCTGGGTATTATTATTATTAGAGGTATTAGCAAGTGTACAGAGATCAATAAGCAGCGCATACCTAGACAAGAGGGATCCTGGGTATTATTATTATTAGAGGTATTAGCAAGTGTACAGAGATCAATAAGCAGCGCATACCTAGACAAGAGGGATCCTGGGTATTATTATTATTAGAGGTATTAGCAAGTGTACAGAGATCAATAAGCAGCGCATACCTAGACAAGAGGGATCCTGGGTATTATTATTATTAGAGGTATTAGCAAGTGTACAGAGATCAATAAGCAGCGCATACCTAGACAAGAGGGATCCTGGGTATTATTATTATTAGAGGTATTAGCAAGTGTACAGAGATCAATAGGCAGCGCATACCTAGACAAGAGGGATCCTGGGTATTATTATTATTAGAGGCAAGTGTACAGAGATCAATAAGCAGCGCATACCTAGACAAGAGGGATCCTGGGTATTATTATTATTAGAGGTATTAGCAAGTGTACAGAGATCAATAAGCAGCGCATACCTAGACAAGAGGGATCCTGGGTATTATTATTATTAGAGGTATTGGCAAGTGTACAGAGATCAATAAGCAGCGCATACCTAGACAAGAGGGATCCTGGGTATTATTATTATTAGAGGTATTAGCAAGTGTACAGAGATCAATAAGCAGCGCATACCTAGACAAGAGGGATCCTGGGTATTATTATTATTATAGGTATTAGGCAAGTGTACAGAGATCAATAAGCAGCGCATACCTAGACCAGAGGGATCCTGGGTATTATTATTATTAGAGGTATTAGCAAGTGTACAGAGATCAATAAGCAGCGCATACCTAGACAAGAGGGATCCTGGGTATTATTATTATTAGAGGTATTGGCAAGTGTACAGAGATCAATAAGCAGCGCATACCTAGACAAGAGGGATCCTGGGTATTATTATTATTAGAGGTATTAGCAAGTGTACAGAGATCAATAAGCAGCGCATACCTAGACAAGAGGGATCCTGGGTATTATTATTATTAGAGGTATTGGCAAGTGTACAGAGATCAATAAGCAGCGCATACCTAGACAAGAGGGATCCTGGGTATTATTATTATTAGAGGTATTAGCAAGTGTACAGAGATCAATAAGCAGCGCATACCTAGACAAGAGGGATCCTGGGTATTATTATTATTAGAGGTATTAGCAAGTGTACAGAGATCAATAAGCAGCGCATACCTAGACAAGAGGGATCCTGGGTATTATTATTATTAGAGGTATTAGCAAGTGTACAGAGATCAATAAGCAGCGCATACCTAGACAAGAGGGATCCTGGGTATTATTATTATTAGAGGTATTAGCAAGTGTACAGAGATCAATAAGCAGCGCATACCTAGACAAGAGGGATCCTGGGTATTATTATTATTAGAGGTATTAGCAAGTGTACAGAGATCAATAAGCAGCGCATACCTAGACAAGAGGGATCCTGGGTATTATTATTATTAGAGGTATTAGCAAGTGTACAGAGATCAATAAGCAGCGCATACCTAGACAAGAGGGATCCTGGGTATTATTATTATTAGAGGTATTAGCAAGTGTACAGAGATCAATAAGCAGCGCATACCTAGACAAGAGGGATCCTGGGTATTATTATTATTAGAGGTATTGGCAAGTGTACAGAGATCAATAAGCAGCGCATACCTAGACAAGAGGGATCCTGGGTATTATTATTATTAGAGGTATTAGCAAGTGTACAGAGATCAATAAGCAGCGCATACCTAGACAAGAGGGATCCTGGGTATTATTATTATTATTAGAGGTATTAGCAAGTGTACAGAGATCAATAAGCAGCGCATACCTAGACAAGAGGGATCCTGGGTATTATTATTATTAGAGGTATTAGCAAGTGTACAGAGATCAATAAGCAGCGCATACCTAGACAAGAGGGATCCTGGGTATTATTATTATTATTAGAGGTATTAGCAAGTGTACAGAGATCAATAAGCAGCGCATACCTAGACAAGAGGGATCCTGGGTATTATTATTATTAGAGGTATTAGCAAGTGTACAGAGATCAATAAGCAGCGCATACCTAGACAAGAGGGATCCTGGGTATTATTATTATTAGAGGTATTAGCAAGTGTACAGAGATCAATAAGCAGCGCATACCTAGACAAGAGGGATCCTGGGTATTATTATTATTAGAGGTATTAGCAAGTGTACAGAGATCAATAAGCAGCGCATACCTAGACAAGAGGGATCCTGGGTATTATTATTATTAGAGGTATTAGCAAGTGTACAGAGATCAATAAGCAGCGCATACCTAGACAAGAGGGATCCTGGGTATTATTATTATTAGAGGTATTAGCAAGTGTACAGAGATCAATAAGCAGCGCATACCTAGACAAGAGGGATCCTGGGTATTATTATTATTAGAGGTATTGGCAAGTGTACAGAGATCAATAAGCAGCGCATACCTAGACAAGAGGGATCCTGGGTATTATTATTATTAGAGGTATTAGCAAGTGTACAGAGATCAATAAGCAGCGCATACCTAGACAAGAGGGATCCTGGGTATTATTATTATTAGAGGTATTAGCAAGTGTACAGAGATCAATAAGCAGCGCATACCTAGACAAGAGGGATCCTGGGTATTATTATTATTAGAGGTATTAGCAAGTGTACAGAGATCAATAAGCAGCGCATACCTAGACAAGAGGGATCCTGGGTATTATTATTATTAGAGGTATTAGCAAGTGTACAGAGATCAATAAGCAGCGCATACCTAGACAAGAGGGATCCTGGGTATTATTATTATTAGAGGTATTGGCAAGTGTACAGAGATCAATAAGCAGCGCATACCTAGACAAGAGGGATCCTGGGTATTATTATTATTAGAGGTATTGGCAAGTGTACAGAGATCAATAAGCAGCGCATACCTAGACAAGAGGGATCCTGGGTATTATTATTATTAGAGGTATTAGCAAGTGTACAGAGATCAATAAGCAGCGCATACCTAGACAAGAGGGATCCTGGGTATTATTATTATTAGAGGTATTAGCAAGTGTACAGAGATCAATAAGCAGCGCATACCTAGACAAGAGGGATCCTGGGTATTATTATTATTAGAGGTATCTAGCAAGTGTACAGAGATCAATAAGCAGCGCATACCTAGACAAGAGGGATCCTGGGTATTATTATTAGAGGTATTAGCAAGTGTACAGAGATCAATAAGCAGCGCATACCTAGACAAGAGGGATCCTGGGTATTATTATTATTATTAGAGGCATTGGCAAGTGTACAGAGATCAATAAGCAGCGCATACCTAGACAAGAGGGATCCTGGGTATTATTATTATTAGAGGTATTGGCAAGTGTACAGAGATCAATAAGCAGCGCATACCTAGACAAGAGGGATCCTGGGTATTATTATTATTAGAGGTATTGGCAAGTGTACAGAGATCAATAAGCAGCGCATACCTAGACAAGAGGGATCCTGGGTATTATTATTATTAGAGGTATTGGCAAGTGTACAGAGATCAATAAGCAGCGCATACCTAGACAAGAGGGATCCTGGGTATTATTATTAGAGGTATTGGCAAGTGTACAGAGATCAATAAGCAGCGCATACCTAGACAAGAGGGATCCTGGGTATTATTATTATTATTATTAGAGGTATTAACAAGTGTACAGAGATCAATAAGCAGCGCATACCTAGACAAGAGGGATCCTGGGTATTATTATTATTATTAGAGGTATTAGCAAGTGTACAGAGATCAATAAGCAGCGCATACCTAGACAAGAGGGATCCTGGGTATTATTATTATTAGAGGTATTAGCAAGTGTACAGAGATCAATAAGCAGCGCATACCTAGACAAGAGGGATCCTGGGTATTATTATTATTATTAGAGGTATTAACAAGTGTACAGAGATCAATAAGCAGCGCATACCTAGACAAGAGGGATCCTGGGTATTATTATTATTATTAGAGGTATTAACAAGTGTACAGAGATCAATAAGCAGCGCATACCTAGACAAGAGGGATCCTGGGTATTATTATTATTAGAGGTATTAGCAAGTGTACAGAGATCAATAAGCAGCGCATACCTAGACAAGAGGGAACCTGGGTATTATTATTATTATTAGAGGTATTAGCAAGTGTACAGAGATCAATAAGCAGCGCATACCTAGACAAGAGGGATCCTGGGTATTATTATTATTATTAGAGGTATTAACAAGTGTACAGAGATCAATAAGCAGCACATACCTAGACAAGAGGGATCCTGGGTATTATTATTATTAGAGGTATTAACAAGTGTACAGAGATCAATAAGCAGTGCATACCTAGACAAGAGGGATCCTGGGTATTATTATTATTATTAGAGGTATTAGCAAGTGTACAGAGATCAATAAGCAGCGCATACCTAGACAAGAGGGATCCTGGGTATTATTATTATTAGAGGTATTAGCAAGTGTACAGAGATCAATAAGCAGCGCATACCTAGACAAGAGGGATCCTGGGTATTATTATTATTAGAGGTATTGGCAAATGTACAGAGATCAATAAGCAGCGCATACCTAGACAAGAGGGATCCTGGGTATTATTATTATTAGAGGTATTGGCAAGTGTACAGAGATCAATAAGTAGCGCATACCTAGACAAGAGGGATCCTGGGTATTATTATTATTATTATTAGAGGTATTAACAAGTGTACAGAGATCAATAAGCAGCGCATACCTAGACAAGAGGGATCCTGGGTAGTATTATTATTAGAGGTATTAGCAAGTGTACAGAGATCAATAAGCAGCGCATACCTAGACAAGAGGGATCCTGGGTATTATTATTATTATTAGAGGTATTGGCAAGTGTACAGAGATCAATAAGCAGCGCATACCTAGACAAGAGGGATCCTGGGTATTATTATTATTAGAGGTATTAGCAAGTGTACAGAGATCAATAAGCAGCGCATACCTAGACAAGAGGGATCCTGGGTATTATTATTATTAGAGGTATTAGCAAGTGTACAGAGATCAATAAGCAGCGCATACCTAGACAAGAGGGATCCTGGGTATTATTATTATTAGAGGTATTGGCAAATGTACAGAGATCAATAAGTAGCGCATACCTAGACAAGAGGGATCCTGGGTATTATTATTATTAGAGGTATTAGCAAGTGTACAGAGATCAATAAGCAGCGCATACCTAGACAAGAGGGATCCTGGGTATTATTATTATTATTAGAGGTATTAGCAAGTGTACAGAGATCAATAAGCAGCGCATACCTAGACAAGAGGGATCCTGGGTATTATTATTATTAGAGGTATTAGCAAGTGTACAGAGATCAATAAGCAGCGCATACCTAGACAAGAGGGATCCTGGGTATTATTATTATTAGAGGTATTGGCAAGTGTACAGAGATCAATAAGCAGCGCATACCTAGACAAGAGGGATCCTGGGTATTATTATTAGAGGTATTAACAAGTGTACAGAGATCAATAAGCAGCGCATACCTAGACAAGAGGGATCCTGGGTATTATTATTATTAGAGGTATTAGCAAGTGTACAGAGATCAATAAGCAGCGCATACCTAGACAAGAGGGATCCTGGGTATTATTATTATTAGAGGTATTAGCAAGTGTACAGAGATCAATAAGCAGCGCATACCTAGAGAAGAGGGATCCTGGGTATTATTATTATTATTAGAGGTATTGGCAAATGTACAGAGATCAATAAGTAGCGCATACCTAGACAAGAGGGATCCTGGGTATTATTATTATTAGAGGTATTAGCAAGTGTACAGAGATCAATAAGCAGCGCATACCTAGACAAGAGGGATCCTGGGTATTATTATTATTATTAGAGGTATTAGCAAGTGTACAGAGATCAATAAGCAGCGCATACCTAGACAAGAGGGATCCTGGGTATTATTATTATTAGAGGTATTGGCAAGTGTACAGAGATCAATAAGCAGCGCATACCTAGACAAGAGGGATCCTGGGTATTATTATTATTAGAGGTATTGGCAAGTGTACAGAGATCAATAAGCAGCGCATACCTAGACAAGAGGGATCCTGGGTATTATTATTATTAGAGGTATTAACAAGTGTACAGAGATCAATAGGCAGCGCATACCTAGACAAGAGGGATCCTGGGTATTATTATTATTAGAGGTATTAGCAAGTGTACAGAGATCAATAGGCAGCGCATACCTAGACAAGAGGGATCCTGGGTTTCTTTGAAATGACACAATGACTCCACGGATCATTAAAGGGACACTGAACCCAAATTTTTTCTATCATGATTCAGATAGAGCATGCAATTTTAAGCAACTTTCTAATTTACTCCTATTATCAAATTTTTTTCATTCTCTTGGTATCTTTATTTGAAATGCAAAAAGTTTAGATGCCGGCCCATTTTTTGATGAACACACTGTGTTGTTCTTGCTGATTGGTGGGCAAATTCACCTACCAATAAATAAGTGCTTTCCATGGTTCTAAACCAAAAAATAGCTTAGATGCCTTTTTCAAATAAAGAAAGCAAGAGAAGGAAGAAAAATTGATAATAGGAGTAAATTAGAAAGTTGTTTAAAATTGCATGCTCTATATGAATCACAAAAGAAAAAAAACATAATTTATGTAAGAACTTACCTGATAAATTCATTTCTTTCATGTAATTGGCAAGAGTCCATGAGCTAGTGATGTATGGGATATACATTCCTACCAGGAGGGGCAAAGTTTCCCAAACCTCAAAATGCCTATAAATACACCCCTCACCACACCCACAAATCAGTTTAACAAATAGCCAAGAAGTGGGGTGATAAAGAAAGGAGTAGAAAGCATCAACAAAGGAATTTGGAAATAATTGTGCTTTATACAAAAAAATAACCACCATAAAAAAGGGTGGGCCTCATGGACTCTTGCTAATATGAAAGAAATTAATTTATCAGGTAAGTTCTTACATAAAACAGAATTTATGCTTACCTGATAAATTACTTTCTCCAACATTGGTGTGTCCGGTCCACGGCGTCATCCATAACTTGTGGGAATATTCTCTTCCCCAACAGGAAATGGCAAAGAGCACAGCAAAAGCTGTCCATATAGTCCCTCCTAGGCTCCGCCCACCCCAGTCATTCGACCGACGGACAGGAGAAAAAAACAGGAGAAACTATAGGGTGCCGTGGTGACTGTAGTTAAAGAAAGAAATTCATCAAACCTGATTAAAAAACCAGGGCGGGCCGTGGACAGGACACACCGTTGGAGAAAGTAATTTATCAGGTAAGCATAAATTCTGTTTTCTCCAACATTGGTGTGTCCGGTCCACGGCGTCATCCATAACTTGTGGGAACCAATACCAAAGCTTTAGGACACGGATGAAGGGAGGGAGCCAATCAGGTTGCCTAAACGGAAGGCACCACGGCTTGCAAAACCTTTCTCCCAAAAATAGCCTCCGAGGAAGCAAAAGTATCAAATTTGTAAAATTTGGCAAAAGTGTGCAGGGAAGACCAAGTCGCTGCCTTACATATCTGATCAACAGAAGCCTCGTTCTTGAAGGCCCATGTGGAAGCCACAGCCCTAGTAGAGTGAGCTGTGATGCGTTCAGGAGGCTGCCGTCCGGCAGTCTCGTAAGCCAATCGGATGATGCTTTTCAGCCAAAAGGAAAGAGAGGTAGCAGTAGCTTTTTGACCTCTCCTCTTGCCAGAATAAACGACAAACAGAGAAGACGTTTGTCTGAAATCCTTTGTTGCTTCTAAATAGAACTTTAAAGCACAAACTACATCTAGATTGTGTAACAAACGTTCCTTCTTTGAAACTGGATTCGGACACAAAGAAGGCACAACTATTTCCTGGTTAATATTCTTGTTGGAAACAACCTTTGGAAGGAAACCAGGTTAAGTACGCAAAACAACCTTATCTGAATGGAACACCAGATAGGGCGGATTACACTGCAAAGCAGATAACTCAGAAACTCTTCTAGCAGAAGAATAGCAACCAAAAACAGAACTTTCCAAGATAACATCTTGATATCTATGGAATGTAGAGGTTCAAACGGAACCCCTTGAAGAACTGAAAGAACTAAATTCAGACTCCAAGGAGGAGTCATGGGTCTGTAAACAGGCTTGATCCTGACCAAAGCCTGAACAAAAGCTTGAACATCAGGCACAGCTGCCAGTCGTTTGTGTAATAAGACAGATAAAGCAGAAATCTGTCCCTTTAGAGAATCCCTTATCCAAACCTTCTTGGAGAAAAGAAAGGATCCTAGGAATTTTGATCTTACTCCATGAGAATCCCTTGGATTCACACCAGCAGATATATCTTTTCCATATTTTATGGTAAATTTTTCTAGTTACAGGTTTTCTGGCTTGTACCAGAGTATCTATCACAGAATCCGAAAACCCACGCTTAGATAAAATCAAGCGTTCAATTTCCAAGCCGTTAACTGAAGGGAAACTAGATTTGGATGTTCGAATGGACCCTGTACTAGAAGATCCTGTCTCAAAGGTAGCTTCCATGGTGGAGCCGATGACATATTCACCAGGTCTGCATACCAAGTCCTGCGTGGCCACGCAGGAGCTATCAAGATCACCGAGGCCCTCTCCTGCTTGATCCTGGCTACCAGCCTGGGAATGAGAGGAAACGGTGGAAACACATAAGCTAGGTTGAAGGTCCAAGGCGCTACTAATGCATCCACAAGAGTCGCCTTGGGATCCCTGGATCTGGACCCGTAGCAAGGAACCTTGAAGTTCTGACGAGACGCCATCAGATCCATGTCTGGAATGCCCCATAATTGAGTCAACTGGGCAAATATCTCCGGGTGGAGTTCCCACTCCCCCGGATGGAATGTGTGACGACTCAGATAATCCGCCTCCCAGTTTTCCACTCCTGGGATGTGGATCGCAGATAGGTGGCAGGAGTGATCCTCCGCCCATTTTATGATTTTGGTCACTTCTCTCATCGCCAGGGAACTCCTTGTTCCCCCCTGATGATTGATGTAAGCAACAGTCGTCATGTTGTCTGATTGGAATCTTATGAATCTGGCCTTTGCTAGTTGAGAGGTAAATGAGTGTGTGAAGCGCTAAGGCTTAACCCACCTGGCCAATCTACGAGTAACTGTCTCCTTCCCAGACAGTGAAATAAAACAAATAGTAAAAATAAGTTTTGTAGATGGCGCTATAAGCTATGGGAAAAAGCTAGATTCCACAATACGATATACTATAAAATATACTTAAAAATACACTTGAGACAATCAATAAATATATAGAATAATAAACAATTTATTCAGATGCTAAAAATTATAATAATAACACCCACAGATAAAAGGAACACTTTAAAAATCTATACAATTCATCACAACTCATTCAGGATACACATTCATTCAAAGGCTGGTTTAAACAATTCAAGAATCAATATCTAGACCCTAATGGTAAAAAGATAAATATAATGTATAGAAAATAGGTTAAAAATGTCTTTTTCAGGTCTCCAGATGGAGTTTAGAGTTTAAAAATATATACGGTGTGTCGTCACACAAATCTCTTTTTGTAAAAGGATTTTTAATTTACACACAGAGATGGTGTCTTAATACTTTTTTCTCCAAACAATCCTTTCTTAGAGGTTATATTGCCACAATCAGTTATTTCCTTAAAGAGATTATATTGCCACAGTCAGTTATTTCCTTAGAAAAGATTTTATCCACGATCAATTAATTGTTGAAATTTTTGTTGCAATGTTGGTTTGCAATTTTGTTTCTATTTGATAAAAATCAGGCAAAAGGTGCAGCAGAAGGTATTGCGATAATAGATGATAAATACTTATGTGCACATTTACAGCTAAAAACTTCTGTTGACAAAGTTGTAGTCTTACCGCCTCAGTGTAGCACTTGTCTCCAGGTACAGAGCTCTCACCTGCGGTTCAGTCCGATATTTCGGTATGCAGCTTGTGGTTTCCCCGGGAGTTCTCGCGCTGCTAGCAAAGCGCCTGACGTCACCGGATCCGATCTGCTTGTAAACTCCTGTATGGTGAGTGGAATACTTGCGCAAGTATTATAGATAGTGTCCGTCTCTTCTCGAATGCCCTTTGCTCACTCTCTGCACTTAGTACTTAGGTACGCAGAGTGGAGATTGGTCCGGGCTCAGGTTTTTTAGTTTCTCCAAATCAAGTCACAGTATTTCTACGCGTTTCACCCCTTACAGACGGGGCTTTATCAATTTTATTTATTTTAATTATTTATTTTTACTATTTTTACTTTGCTAGTTGAGGCCAAGCCCTGAGAGCATTGAATATCGCTCTCAGCTCCAGAATGTTTATCGGGAGAAGAGACTCTTCCCGAGACCATAGCCCCTGAGCTTTCAGGGAGTCCCAGACCGCGCCCCAGCCTACTAGACTGGCGTCGGTCGTGACGATGACCCACTCTGGTCTGCGGAAGCTCATTCCCTGGGACAGGTGGTCCAGGGTTAGCCACCAACGGAGTGAGTTTCTGGTCTTCTGATCTACTTGAATCACCGGAGACAAGTCTGTATAGTCCCCATTCCACTGTTTCAGCATGCACAGTTGTAATGGTCTTAGATGAATTTGCGCAAAAGGAACTATGTCCATTGCTGCAACCATCAACCCTACTACTTCCATGCACTGAGCTATGGAAGGACGTGGAACAGAATGAAGAACTTGACAAGCGTTTAGAAGTTTTGACTTTCAGACATCTGTCAGGAAAATCTTCATTTCTAAAGAATCTATTATTGTTCCCAAGAAAGGAACTCTTGTCGATGGAGACAGAGAACTTTTTTCTATGTTCACCTTCCATCCGTGAGATCTGATAAAGGCCAGAACGATGTCTGTGTGAGCCTTTGCCTTTGAAAGAGACGACGCTTGTATCAGAATGTCATCCAAGTAAGGTGCCACTGCAATGCCCCTTGGTCTTAGAACCGCTAGAAGGGACCCGAGTACCTTTGTGAAAATCCTTGGAGCAGTGGCTAGCCCGAATGGGAGAGCCACAAACTGGTAATGTTTGTCCAGAAAGGCGAACCTTAGGAACCGATGATGATCTTTGTGGATAGGAATATGTAGATACGCATCCTTTAGATCCACGGTAGTCATAAATTGACCCTCCTGGATTGTAGGTAAAATCGTTCGAATGGTTTCCATTTTGAACGATGGCACTCTGAGAAATTTGTTTAGGATCTTTAAATCCAGAATTGGTCTGAAAGTTCCCTCCTTTTTGGGAACTACAAACAGGTTTGAGTAAAACCCCATTCCTTGTTCCACGGTTGGAACTGGGTGTATCACTCCCATTTTTAACAGGTCTTCTACACAATGTAAGAATGCCTGTCTCTTTATTTGGTTTGAAGATAAGTGAGACATGTGGAACCTTCCCCTTGGGGGTAGTTCCTTGAATTCCAGAAGATAACCCTGAGAAACTATTTCTAGTGCCCAGGGATCCTGAACATCTCTTGCCCAAGCCTGAGCGAAGAGAGAGAGTCTGCCCCCTACTAGATCCGGTCCCGGATCGGGGGCTACTCCTTCATGCTGTTTTGTTAGCAGCAGCAGGCTTCTTGGCCTGCTTAACCTTGTTCCAGCCTTGCATCGGTTTCCAGGCTGGTTTGGTTTGCGAAGCATTACCCTCTTGTCTAGAGGCTGCAGAGTTGGAGGTCGGTCCATTCCTGAAATTGCGAAAGGAACGAAAATTAGACTTATTCTTGGCTTTGAAAGGCCTATCTTGTGGGAGGGCGTGGCCCTTACCCCCAGTGATGTCTGAGATAATCTCTTTCAATTCTGGCCCAAAGAGAGTTTTACCCTTGAAGGGGATATTAAGCAATTTTGTCTTGGAAGATACATCCGCTGACCAAGACTTTAGCCAGAGCGTTCTGCGCACCACAATTGCAAACCCAGAATTTTTCGCCGCTAATCTAGCTAACTGCAAAGCGGCATCTAAAATAAAGGAGTTAGCTAACTTAAGTGCGTGAACTCTGTCCATAACCTCCTCATAAGGAGTCTCTCTATTGAGCAACTTTTCTAGTTCCTCGAACCAGAACCACGCTGCTGTAGTGACAGGAATAATGCACGAAATAGGTTGCAGGAGGTAACCTTGCTGAACAAAAATCTTTTTAAGCAAACCCTCCAATTTTTTATCCATAGGATCTTTGAAAGCACAATTATCCTCGATAGGAATAGTAGTGCGCTTGGCTAGTGTAGAAACTGCCCCCTCGACCTTAGGGACTGTCTGCCATAAGTCCTTTCTGGGGTCGACCATAGGAAATAATTTCTTAAATATAGGAGGGGGAACAAAAAGGTATGCCGGGCTTCTCCCACTCCTTATTCACTATGTCCGCCACCCGCTTGGGTATAGGAAAAGCGTCGGGGTGCACCGGAACCTCTAGAAACTTGTCCATCTTGCACAATTTTTCTGGAATGACCAGGTTGTCACAATCATCCAGAGTAGATAACACCTCCTTAAGCAGTGCGCGGAGATGCTCTAATTTAAATTTAAATGTCACAACATCAGGTTCTGCCTGTTGAGAAATTTTACCTGAATCTGAAATTTCCCCATCTGACAAAATCTCCCTCATGGCCCTTCAGATTGGTGTGAGGGTATGACAGAGCAATTATCATCAGCGCCTTCCTGCTCTACAGTGTTTAAAACAGAGCAATCGCGCTTTCTCTGATATGCAGGCATTTTGGATAAAATATTTGCTATGGAATTATCCATTACTGCTGTCAATTGTTGCATAGTAATAAGCATTGGCGCGCTAGAAGTACTAGGGGCCTCCTGCGTGGGCAAAACTGGTGTAGACACAGAAGGAGATGATGTAGAACTATGTCTATTCCTTTCATCTGATGAATCATCTTGGGCAACTTTACTATCTGTGGCAGTACTGTCCTTACTTTGTTTGGACGCTATGGCACAATTATCACACAATTTTGAATGGGGAGACACATTGGCTTCCATACATAAAGAGCAAAGCTTATCTGAAGGCACAGACATGTTAAACAGGCTTAAACTTGTCAATAAAGTACAAAAAACGTTTTAAAACAAAACCGTTACTGTCTCTTTAAATTTTAAACAGGGCACACTTTATTACTGAATATGTGAAAAACTATGAAGGAATTGTTCAAAATTTACCAAATTCTCACCACAGTGTCATAAAGCATTCAAAGCATTGCACCCCAAATTTCAGACCTTTAACCCTTAAAATGAGTGAACCGGAGCCGGTTACAGATTTAACCCCTCTACAGTCCCAGCTACAGCCTTTGCTGCGACTTTACCAAACCCCGGGGGGAATACGATACCAAATGAAGCCTTCTAGGAACCTTTCCAACTACTTTCAGACCCACACACATGCAGCTGCATGTCCTGCTCTCAAAAGTAACTGCGCAATAATGGCGCGAAAATGAGGCTCAGCCTACTACAGTGAAGGCCCTTCCTGACTGAAAAGGTGTCTAAACCAGTGCCTGACGTTAAAAAACGTTCCCCAAAGTTTATAAGTGTGAATTTGTATAAAATGCCCAAATAAAGCAATCGATCTTGCCCATAAAAGTGTCTACCAGTTTTATAGCCCATATTAAGCCCTTTATTCTGTTTGAGACTAAGAAAATGGCTTACCGGTCCCCATGAGGGGAAATGACAGCCTTCTAGCATTACACAGTCTTGTTAGAAATATGGCTAGTCATACCTTAAGCAGAAAAGTCTGCTAACTGTTTCCCCCAACTGAAGTTATTTCATCTCAACAGTCCTATGTGGAAACAGCAAACGATTTTAGTTACTGCTGCTAAAATCATATTCCTCTCACAAACAGAACTCTTCTTCTTTTTCTGTTTCAGAGTAAATAGTACATACCAGCACTATTTAAAAATAAACTCTTGATAGTAGAATAAAAAACTACAACTAAACACCACAAACTCTTCACCATCTCCGTGGAGATGCTGCCTGTGCAACGGCAAAGAGAATGACTGGGGTGGGCGGAGCCTAGGAGGGACTATATGGACAGCTTTTGCTGTGCTCTTTGCCATTTCCTGTTGGGGAAGAGAATATTCCCACAAGTTATGGATGACGGCGTGGACCGGACACACCAATGTTGGAGAAATTATGTTTTCTTTCATGTAATTGGCAAGAGTCCATGAGCTAGTGACGTATGGGATAGCAATACCCAAGATGTGGAACTCCACCCAAAAGTCACTAGAGAGGGAGGGATAAAAACAAACAGTCATTTTCCACTGAAAAATAATCCACAACCCAAAATATAAGTTTATTATTTAAATGTCAAGAAAAACTTAAAACATCAGCAGAAGAATCAAACTGAAACAGCTGCCTGAAGAACTTTTCTACCAAAAACTGCTTCATAAGAAGCGAAAACATCAAAAACGGTAGAATTTAGTAAATGTATGCAAAGAGGACCAAGTCGCTGCTTTGCAAATCTGATCAACTGAAGCTTCATTCTTAAAAGCCCAGGATGTAGAAACTGACCTAGTAGAATGAGCTGCAATTCTCTGAGGTGGGGTTTGACCCGACTCCAAATAAGCTTGAAGAATCAAAAGCTTTAACCAAGAAGGAAATAGCAGAAGCCTTCTGACCTTTCCTAGGACCAGAAAATATAACAAATAGACTAGAAGTCTTTCTGAAATCTTTAGTAGCTTCAACATAATATTTCAAAGCTCTCACCACATTCAAAGAATGTAAGGATCTTTCCAAAGAATTCTTAGGATTAGGACACAAGGAAGGGACAACAATTTCTCTACTAATGTTGTTAGAATTCATAACCTTAGGAAAAAATTTAAATGAAGTCTGTAAAACCGCCTTATCCTGATGAAAAATCAGAAAAGGAGATTCACAAGAAAGAGCAGATAGCTCAGAAACTCTTCTAGCAGAAGAAATGGCCAAAAGGAACAACACTTTCCAAGAAAGTAATTTAATGTCCAGAGAATGCATAGGTTCAAATGGAGGAGCCTGTAATGCCCTCCAAACCAAATTAAGACTCCAAGGAGGAGAGATTGATTTAATGACAGGCTTGATACGGACCAAAGCCTGTACAAAACAATGTACAGGGAGCCCTCAGTTTACGCCGGGGTTAGGTTCCAGAAGGAATGGTTGTAAATCGAATCTGTTGTAAATTGAAACCCAGTTTATAATGTAAGTCAATGGGAAGTGAGGGAGTTAGGTTCTAGACCCCTCTCAAAATTGACATAAGTAACACCTAATACATTATTTTTAAAGCTTTGAAATGAAGACTTTAAATGCGAAACAGCATTATTAACCTAATAAAATAGATTGTATCATCATCAAACTAAGTTTAATGAACAAAAACATTTGCTAAACCGCACCTAATAAAAATTATCACACAAACACAGACTGTATCATCATCAATCTAAGTTTAATGAACAAAAACAAAATAATCACACAACAGAATGTATCATCATCAAACTAAGTTTAATGAAGAAAAACGTTTTTTTACTTGCATTTTTCTGCAGCTAAGGGAAGTGGCTGCTAGATCTTGTTCCTTTAAAAACGGCTCCATTGCTCAGGTCTGGTTATACACTGATTAGCCTGCCTGTGTTTAATCACACAACAGACTGTATCATCATCAAACTAAGTTTAATGAACAAAAAACGTTTTTTACTTGCCTTTTTCTGCAAACAGTTCTCTGCATTGAGTCTGCAGCTAAGGGAAGTGGCTGCTAGATCTTGTTCCTTTGAAAGCTGATCTATTGATCATGTCTGGCTTGCTTTTCTTTGCATGTGCTTGCTGCAACACAAGGGGACAGCTCCACCTACTGGCTATTTTAATGTATGCATGTTGTAATGCTTTCAATAGCAGTTAATGCTTTTCAATAGCAAAAAAAAAAGGCGTTATTCTGAAACGGCGTAAATTGAACCGTCGTAAACCGAGGGCCACCTGTATATCAGGAAGTATAGCAATCTTTCTGTGAATAAAACAGAAAGAGCAGAGATTTTTCCCTTCAAGGAACTTGCAAACAAACCTTTATCCAAACCATCCTGAAGAAACTGTAAAATTCTAGCAACTCTAAAAGAATGCCAAGAGAATTTATGAGAAGAGCACAATGAAATGTAAGTCATCCAAGCGCAATAATAAATCTTTCAAGAGACAGATTTACGAGCTTGTAACATAGTATTAATCACTGAGTCAGAGAAACCTCTATGACTTAGCACGAAGCGATCAATTTCCATACCTTCAAATTTAATGATTTGAAAATCTCATGGAAAAACGAACCTTGAAACAGTAGGTCTGGCCTTAACAGAAGTGGCCAAGGTTGGCAGCTGAACATCCGAACAAGACCCGCATACCAAAACCTGTGAGGCTATGCTGGAGCCACCAGCAACACAAAAGATTGTTCCATGATGATTCTGGAGATCACTCTTAGAAGAAGAACTAGAGGCGGGAAAAAGGAAATTTATGCTTACCTGATAAATTTGTTTCTTTTACGATATGACGAGTCCACGGATTTCATCGTTACTTATGGGATATCGCCTCCTGGTCAGCAGGAGGCAAAGAGCACCACAGCAGAACTGTATATATAGCTCCTCCCTTCCCTCCCACTCCAGTCATTCGACCAAAGTTAGGAAGAGAAAGGAAAAGCCAAGGTGCAGAGTTGACTGAAGTTTAACAAAAATAAAGACCTGTCTTAGAAAATGACAGGGTGGGCCGTGGACTCGTCATATCGTAAAAGAAACAAATTTATCAGGTAAGCATAAATTTCCTTGTCTTTTACAAGATATGATGAGTCCACGGATTTCATCCTTACTTATGGGATACAATACCAAAGCAATAGGACACGGATGAAAGGGAGCGACAAGACAGGAACCTAAACGGAAGGCACCACTGCTTGAAGAACCTTTCTCCCAAAAACAGCCTCGGACGAGGCAAAAGTATCAAATTTGTAAAAAGTGTGAAGAGACGACCAAGTTGCAGCCTTGCGAATCTGTTCAACAGAAGCATCATTTTTAAATGCCCATGAGGAAGCCACAGCCCTAGTAGAATGAGCTGTAATTCTTTCAGGAGGCTGCTGTCCAGCAGTCTCATATGCCAAACGGATGATACTCTTCAGCCAAAAAGAAAGAGGTAGCCGTAGCTTTCTGGCCCCTACGTTTTCCAGAAAAAACAACAAATAATGAAGATGATTGCAGAAATTCTTTAGTCGTCTGCAAGTAAAACTTCAGGGCACGGACCACGTCAAAGTTATGCAACAGACGCTCCTTCTTAGAAGAAGGATTAGGACACAATGAAGGAACAAAAATTTCCTGATTAATATTTTTGTTGGAAACAACATTAGGAAGAAACCCGGGTTTGGTACGCAACACTACCTTATCGGAATGAAAAATAAGGTAAGGAGAATCACATTGTAATGCCGAAAGCTCAGAAACTCTTCCAAGATAACAACGTAATATCTATGGAATGCATGGGTTCAAATGGAACCCCTTGAAGAACCTTAAAAACTAGATTCAAACTCCAAGGGAGAGCAATTGGTCTAAACACAGGCCTGATCCTAGTCAGAGCCTGACAAAAAGATTGAACATCCGGAATATCTTCCAGACGTTTGTGTAGCAAAATAGATAAAGCAGAAATCTGTCCCTTTAAGGAACTTGCTGATAACCCTTTCTCCAATCCTTCTAGGAGAAAGGACAAAATCCTAGGAATCCTAATCTTACTCCATGAGTAGCCCTTGGATTCACACCAATAAAGATATTTACGCCACATCTTATGGTAAATCTTTCTAGTAACAGGCTTACGTGCCTGGATCAAAGTATCAATGACCGAATCGGAGAACCCTCGCTTAGATAAAATCAAGCGTTCAATCTCCAGTCAGCTGCAGAGAAATTCGATGGAATGATGGAAGGATGATGGAAGGGTCCCTGAATGAGAAGGTTCTGCCTCAATGGAAGCTTCCACGGTGGCAGAGAGGACATGTCCACCAGATCGGCATACCAAGTCCTGCGAGGCCACGCAGTAGCGATGAGAATCACCGAAGCCCTCTCCTGTTTGACTTGAGCAATCACCCGGGGAAGGAGAGCAAACGGTGGAAACACATAAGCTAGGTTGAACGACCAAGGCACTGCCAAGGCATCTATCAGTTTGGCCTGAGGATCCCTGGACCTGGATCCGTATCTCGGGAGCTTGGCATTCTGACGAGATGCCATAAGATCCAGCTCCGGGCTGCCCCACCTGAGAAGCAGGGTGGCAAAGACCTCCGGATGGAGTTCCCATTCCCCCGGATGGAACATCTGTCTGCTCAAAAAATCCGCTTCCCAGTTGTCCACTCCTGGGATGTAGATTGCTTACAGATAAGAGTGAGCCTCCGCCCACCGAATTATCTTGGATACTTCTGTCAACGCTAAGGAACTCCTTGTTCCTCCCTAATGATTGATGTAAGCCACAGTCGTGATGTTGTCCGACTGAAATCGGATGAATTTGGCCGAAGCCAACTGAGGCCAAGCCTGAAGCGCATTAAATATTGCTCTCAACTCCAGAATATTGATGGGAAGTAGAGACTCCGACCAAGTCCACACAACCTGAGTCTTCAGGGAATTCCAGACTGCACCCCATCCTAGTAGGCTGGCGTCCGTTATCACTATCAACCATGAGGGTCTGCGGAAGCATGTCCCTTGGGACAGATGATCCGGCGACAACCACCAAAGAAGAGATTCCCTCGTCTCCTGATCCAGATCTATCTGGAGACAAATTTGCATAATCGCCATTCCATTGTCTGAGCATGCTCAGTTGCAGAGGTCTGAGATGAAAACAAGCAAACGGAATGATGTACATTGCAGCCAACATCAATCCAATTCCCTCTATGCACTGAGCCACTGATGGCCGAGGATTGGACTGAAGGGATTGGCATGTATTCAGAATCTTTAACTTTCTGACTTCCGTCAAAAAGATTTTCATAGATAGAGAGTCTATTAGAGTACCCAGGAAAGGAACCCTTGTCTGTGGAATTAGTGAACTCTTTTCTAGATTCACCTTCCACACCTGAGTCCTTAGAAAGGATAGGTCAATGTCGGTATGAGACTTTGTCAGCTGATAAGACAACACCTGGATCAGAATATCGTCCAGATAAGATGCCACTGCAATGCCCCGCGGCCTGAGAAGCACCAGCAGAGACCCTAAAACTCTTGTGAAGATTCTGGGTGCCGTGGCCAGCCCGAAAGGAAGGGCCACGAACTGAAAATGTTTGTCCAGAAATGCAAACCTCAGGAATTTGTGATGATCGCTGTGGATAGGAATATGAAGATATGCATCCTTTAAGTCCACGGTAGTCATATATTAACCCTCCTGGATCAATGGAAGGATTTTCCGAATAGTCTCCATCTTGAAGGATGGAACTCTGAGAAACTTGTTTAGACTCTTGAGGTCTAAAATTGGTCGGAACGTTCCCTCTTTTTTGGGAACCACAAAAAGATTTGAGTAAAAACCCTGCCCCTGTTCCTGTATGGGAATGGGACAAATTACTCCCATAGTGGAGAGGTCTTTTACACAACGTAAGAACACCTCTCTTTATCTGGTCTACAGACAATCATGAAAGAAGAAACCTTCCCCTTGGGAAGGAATTTTTGAACTCCAACTGATACCCTTGAGACACGATTTCTAGTGTCCAGGGATCCTGAACATCTCTTATCCAAGCCTGGTCAAAGAGAGAAAAAAGTCTGCCCCCTACTAGATCCGGTCCCGGATCGGGGGCCGCCCCTTCATGCTGTCTTGGTAGCAGCAGCGGGCTTCTTGGGTTGTTTACCCTTGTTCCAAGCCTGGTTGGGTCTCCAGGTGGGTTTGGCTTGTGAATAATTCCCTTCCTGATTAGCGGAAGAGGAAACTCATCTTAAGATGACCCTTACCCTCAAGTAATATCAGAAATTATTTATTTCAAGTCAGGCCCGAATAGGGTCTTTCTCTTGAAAGGAATAGCCAAAAGCTTTGATTTAGAGGTCCAAGATTTTAACCATAAAGCTCTTCGTGCTAAGATGGAGAATCCTGAACTCTTAGCCGCTAATTTGGTGACCTGAAAGGAAGCATCCGTAATAAAAGAATTAGCCAGCTTAAGGGCCTTAATTACGTCCTGTATTTCCTCTAAAGAGGTCTCAGTTCTAAGAGACTCTTCCAGAGCGTCAAACCAAAAAGCAGCCGCAGTCGTGACTTACAATGCAGGCTGCCGGTTGCAATAAAAACCCCTGATGAACATAGAGCTTTTTGAGAAGACCCTCAAACTTCTTATTCATGGGCTCTTTGAAAGCACAACTGTCCTCGATAGGGATAGTCGTACGCTTCGCCAGGGTAGAGATAGCTCCCTCCACCTTAGGGACTGTCTGCCAAGAGTCCCGAACGGTGTCAGCTATAGGGTACATTTTCTTAAAAATAGGGGAAGGAGAGAACAGGCTACCCGGTCTTTCCCATTCCCTTGCAATAATTCCCGAAATTCTCTTAGGAACCGGAAAAACATCGGAATAAGAAGGGACCTCTAAGTATTTGTCCATCGTACTCAATTTCTCTGGTGGGACCACAATAGAGTCAGTGTCGTCCAGAGTCACCAAAACCTCTTCCGCAGCAAAAGGCGGAGGTGTTCAAGGTTAAATCTGAAGGACATGACGTCCGAATCTGTCGGGGGCAATGCAATTCCTGAATCAGACAGGGCCTCCCTACCCCCCAATTCAGAGCCCTGGGAGGGTACATCGGAGATAGCCATCAAAGCATCAGAAGTCGCAGGGACCACATGGGTCTCTGTCCTACTGCGTTTGCCTTGTAAAACTGGCAACTTAGATAAAACTTCTGTAAGAGTGGATGACATAACCGCAGCCATATCCTGCAGAGTAAATGAAGTGGACGCAGTTGAAGAACACGGCGTCGTCTGAGCGGGCGTTAAAGGTTGTGACACTTGGGGAGAAATTTGCGGCATACCCTGAGTCTCATCAGGCTGAGAAACATCCTTAGATACACTTGCATTAAAGAAACTCTGTTCTTTAAACTGTAAAGCCCTCTCAGTACATAAGCGACAAAAAGGTATAGGGGGTTCCACATTGGCATCTAAACACATAGAACATGTACTTTCCAGAAGGTCAGCCATGATAAACAAACCAGCAATAGCAATATTGGTAGTTTTAATGTGATTAAAAACAAACACCTTTAGAAAATTTGTTGAAAAGTATTGCGGAGCAGTAAAAAAACTATACAGCTTTAATTTTTAAAGGCACAGTACATCAAACATGTAATAACAGGGAAGCATCCTGTATTCTGTACAGTCAAATTATGTTTAAAGCCTTATAGACTAATTTAAAAACTTGCACCTCGCCACAGCTCTGCTGCGGCGCCTACCTGCCTCCACGAGTCCCTGCATAGATCTCCTTGAACGGCGCACCTAAGACCACTTGAGAGATTGCTAACACAAGCTGTCTTAGGCCACACCGGAGCTCTGAGAACCTCTCTCTCAACAGTCAGGATCCGGATAGCAAGTGCGCGTCTCAGCGCACGAAACCCTAAGCCCCCGGCCTCCTGAGTAATATTTTAGTAAGAACCGCATGGGAATACAAATGTCGGAAACCAATTTGGCCAAAGCCATGCAATCAACAAGTTAAGAGTGCCAATGTGCCCCCACAAACACACCTCCTGTCCAACCATTAAAAGTTAATGTTAGGACACTTAGCTGCCACAATCTCCCAGCGTCAAGCCCCTGAACACATTCACCTTATTAAACCTTTATTAGGGTCCTGATAGCACCTGCTGACCTTCACCTAATAAAGAGTGGATACCCATGCACACAATCTTTGTGCAAATTGATTACCCCTTCCCGGTATAGGGAATAAGTGCCAGTCTGTTCTGAGATACTACAGTCTCCCCAGAAGTAAATGACTGTACATACCTTAATACTGAACGCAGTATGAGGCTGTCCCACACAATGAAGATGTTCTTTTCCTCACCTCCAGCAGATCTGTGTGGACAAACAGGGTCTTAGATAATATCTGCTAAGACCATCAGCAGGGCAGCAAACAATATGGGAGTCGCTTGAAAGAAAGTCTCCCCAGTCCATTGCTTAAAGCCTGTAGCTCTAGCACTGGTACCATTTAAAAATAATAAACTCTTGATTGAAGAATCTAAACTAACACCTCACTTTACCTCTTCCTGTTACCTAACACAGGCAAAGAGAATGACTGGGGTGGGCGGGAAGGGAGGAGCTATATATACAGCTCTGCTGTGGTGCTCTTTGCCCCCTTCTGCTGACCAGGAGGTGATATCCAGACTCGTCCTATCTTGTAAAAGAAATATAAGCAGGTTGATAATACCAAGGAAGTGTCAGCGCACCCACTGCCTCCGCCTGAAAATCCCTGAACCTGGACAGGCATCTGGGAAGTCTCTTGTTTAGATGAGAGGCCATCAGATCTATCTGTAGAAGACCCCATATCTGAACAATCTGAGAAAACACATCTGGATGGAAGAACCACTCCCCAGGATGTAAAGTCTGACGGCTGAGATAATCCGCCTCCCAATGTCTATACCTGGGATATGCACCGCAGAAATTAGACAGGAGCTGGATTCCGCCCAAGCAAGTATCCGAGATACTTCTTCATAGCTTGTGGACTGTGAGTCCCACCCTGATGATTGACAAATGCCACTGTATGTGACATTGTCTGTTTGAAAATAAATGAACAGTTCTCTCTTCAACAGAGGCCAGAACTGAAGAGCTCTGAGAATTGCACAGAGTTCTAAAATATTGATGGGTAATCTCGCCTCTTGAGATTTCCAAACCCCTTGTGCTGTCAGAGATCCCCAAACAGCTCCCAACCTGAAAGACTTGCATCTGTAGAGATCATAGTCCAGGTTAGCCTAACAAAGAAGCCTCTTGAACTAAAAGCTGGTGATTTACCACCACCTCAGAGAGTGTCAAACATTGGGATTTAAGGATAATAATTGTGATATATAATCCCTGCACCATGGATTCAGCAAACAAAGCTGGAGAGGTCTCATGTGAGAACGAACAAAGGGAATCACGTCCAATGCTGCAGTCATGAAACCTAAATTTTCCATGCACATAACCACTGAAGGGAATGACTGAGACTGAAGGTGCCGACAGGCTGCAACCACTTTCAAAAGTCTCTTGTCTGTTAGAGACAGAGTCATGGACACTGAATCTATCTGGAAACCTAAAAAGGTGACCCTTGTCTGAGGAATCAGGAAACTTTTTGGAAAATTGATCCTCCAACCATGTTTCCGAAGAAACGACACTAGTTGATTAGTGTGAGATTCTACAGAACGGAAAGACTGAGCTAGTACCAAGATATCGTCCAAATAAGGAAACACCACAATACCCTGCTCTCTGGTTTCCATAAAGCAGGGCACCAAGAACCTTTTAAAAAAGATTCTTTGAGCGGTTGCTAGACCAAATGGAAAAGCAACAAATTGGTAATGCTTGTCTAGAAAAGAGAATCTCAGGAACTGATAATGATCTGAATGAATCGGAATATGAAGGTATACATCCTGCAATCCATTGTGGACCTAAAATGTCCTTGCTGAATAAAAGGCAGAACAGTCCTTAAAGTCACCATTTGAAAATTGGTACTCTTACATAACGATTCAAAATTTTCAGATCCAGAATTGGTCTGAATGAAATTTCCTTCTTTGGGACAATGAATAGATTTGAATAAAACCCCAGACCTTGTCCCTGAAAAGGAACTGGCATGACTACCCCTGAAACTCCAGGTCTGAAACACATTTCAGGAAAGCCTGAGTTTTAACTGGATTTGCTGAGATGCGTGAGAAAAAAAATCTTCTTACAGGAGGATTTACTCAGTATCCTATTCGAAACCCCTGAGACACAATACTCTGAAACCATTGATTTTGGACCGTATTTATCCAAAACATTCTTGAAAAAAAAACCTTAATCTGCCCCCTACCAGTTGAGTTGGAATGAGAGTCGCACCTTCATGTGGACTTAGTGGATGGCTTTTGGTATCTTAAATGGGTTGGATTTATTCCATTTAATGAAGGTTTCCAATTGGTAACAGATTCCATAGGGAAGGATTAGGTTTTTGTTCCTTATTTGACAAAAAGAACAAAAATGATTTAGAAGCTTTATATTTACCCTTAGGTCTCTTATTACCTTGGAAAGAAAGAGATCGCAATCTAGACTTAAGTCATATCAGCATTCCAAGATTTAAGCCTCAAAACTCTTGTAGCTAAAAATAGCTAAAGACATAGATCTAACATCAATCTTGATGATAAAAAATGGCATCAGAACTGAATAGTATGTTGCAGTAAGCGAACAATACTAAATAAATCAGAATCCAATTCTTGTTACGCTAAATCTCCAACAAAAAGTTGATGCAGCTGCAACATCAGCCAAAGAAAATTGCAGGCCTGAGACGACCTGAATATAAATAAGATTTCCTTAAATAAGATACAAGTTTCCTATCTAAAAGGAACTTAAGTACTATCTTCCAAAGGAATAGAGGTACGTTCAGCAAGAGTAGAAATAGCCCCATCAACTTTGAGGATCTTTTCCCAAAACTCTATAGAAATTGCTGGTAAAAGGATACAATTTTTTTAAACCTTGAAGAAGGAATAAAAGAAGTACCCAGCTAATTCCCTTACTTAGAAATCATAACAGAAATAGCATCAGGAAAAAAACTCTGGCGTAACCACAGGTGGTTTAAAAACAGAATTTACTAGTTCTAATGTCAAGAAGAATAGTTTCCACGATATCCAAAATAATTAACACTTCTTTAACAAAGAACGAAAATACTTCATTTTAAATAAATAAGTAGATTTTTTAGTGTCAATATCTGAGGAAAGATCTTCTGAATCAGATAGATCCTCATCAGAGGAGGATAATTAATTATGTTGTTGGTCATTTGAAATTTCATCAACCTTATGAGAAGTTTTAAAAGACCTTTATATTAATTAGAAGGCATAATAGTAGACAAAGCCTTCTGAACAGAATCAGTAACAAATTCTTTAAATTTCATAGGTATAACATGTACATTAAAAGTTGAAGGAACAACAACAGGAAATGTACTATTTACTGATGGACAAAGTATCTGCATGTAAAAGTTTATCATGATAACCAATACGACATTTGGAAATATAATGCACTTAGCTTTAGTAGAACCGACATCAGGCAGCAAAGTTCCAACAGATACTTCTGAGGTAGGATCAGATTGAGACATCTTGCAAAATGTAAAATAAAAAACAACATATAAAGCAAAATTTGTCAATTTCCTTATATGACAGTTTCAGGAATGGGAAAAATGCAAACAGCATAGCCCTCTGACATAGAAAAACATAATTTATGCTTACCTGATAAATTCCTTTCTCCTGTAGTGTAGTCAGTCCACGGGTCATCATTACTTATGGGATATTAACTCCTCCCCAACAGGAAGTGCAAGAGGATCACCCAAGCAGAGCTGCTATATAGCTCCTCCCCTCTACGTCACACCCAGTCATTCGACCAGGAACCAAACGAGAAAGGAGAAACTATAGGGTGCAGTGGAGACTGGAGTATAATTAAAAAATTTAGACCTGCCTTAAAAAACAGGGCGGGCCGTGGACTGACTACACTACAGGAGAAAGGAATTTATCAGGTAAGCATAAATTATGTTTTCTCCTGTTAAGTGTAGTCAGTCCACGGGTCATCATTACTTATGGGATACCAATACCAAAGCTAAGTACACGGATGACGGGAGGGACAGATACGGAAGGAACCACTGCCTGAAGAACCTTTCTCCCAAAAACAGCCTCCGAAGAAGCAAAAGTGTCAAATTTGGAAAATTTGGAAAAAGTATGAAGAGAAGACCAAGTTGCAGCCTTGCAAATCTGTTCAACAGAGGCCTCGTTCTTAAAGGCCCAAGTGGAAGCCACAGCTCTAGTAGAATGAGCTGTAATCCTTTCAGGAGGTTGCTGTCCAGCAGTCTCATAGGCTAAACGTATTATGCTACGAAGCCAAAAGGATAGAGAGGTAGCAGATGCTTTTTGACCTCTCCTCTGTCCAGAATAAATGACAAACAGGGAAGAAGTTTGTCGAAAATCTTTAGTTGCCTGTAAATAAAATTTCAGGGCACGGACTACATCTAGATTGTGCAGAAGTCGTTCCTTCTTTGAGGAAGGGTTAGGACACAATGATGGAACAACAATCTCTTGATTGATATTCTTGTTAGTGACTACCTTAGGTAAGAACCCAGGTTTAGTACGCAGAACTACCTTATCTGAATGAAAAATCAGATACGGAGAATCACAATGTAAGGCTGATAATTCAGAGACTCTACGAGCCGAGGAAATAGCCATTAAAAACAGAACTTTCCAAGATAACAGCTTGATATCAATGGAGTGAAGGGGTTCAAACGGAACACCCTGTAAAACGTTAAGAACTAAGTTTAAGCTCCACGGCGGAGCAACAGATTTAAACACAGGCTTAATCCTGGCCAAAGCCTGACAAAAAGCCTGAACGTCTGGAACTTCTGACAGACGCTTGTGTAAAAGGATGGACAGAGCTGAGATCTGTCCCTTTAACGAACTAGCAGATAAACCCTTTTCTAAACCTTCTTGTAGAAAAGACAATATGCTAGGAATCCTAACCTTACTCCATGAGTAACCCTTGGATTCGCACCAGTGTAAATATTTACGCCATATCTTATGGTAAATTTTCCTGGTAACAGGTTTCCTAGCCTGTATTAAGGTATCAATTACTGGCTCTGAAAATCCACGCTTTGATAAAATTAAGCGTTCAATTTCCATGCAGTCAGCTTCAGAGAAATTAGGTTTTGATGTTTGAAAGGACCCTGAATTAGAAGGTCCTGTCTCAGAGGCAGAGACCAAGGCGGACAGGATGACATGTCCACTAGATCTGCATACCAGGTCCTGCGTGGCCACGCAGGCGCTATTAGAATCACTGATGCTTTCTCCTGTTTGATCCTTGCAATCAAACGAGGAAGCATCGGGAATGGTGGAAACGCATAAGCCATCCTGAAGGTCCAAGGTGCTGTCAAGGCATCTATCAGGACCGCTCCCGGGTCCCTGGACCCGTAACGAGGAAGCTTGGCGTTCTGGCGAGACGCCATGAGATCCATATCTGGTTTGCCCCAACGTCGAAGTATTTGGGCAAAGACCTCCGGATGAAGTTCCCACTCCCCCGGATGAAAAGTCTGGCGACTTAGGAAATCCGCCTCCCAGTTGTCCACTCCTGGGATGTGGATCGCTGACAGGTGGCAAGAGTGAGACTCTGCCCAGCGAATTATCTTTGATACTTCCATCATCGCTAGGGAACTTCTTGTCCCTCCCTGATGGTTGATGTAAGCCACAGTCGTGATGTTGTCCGACTGAAACCTGATAAACCTCAGAGTTGCTAACTGAGGCCAAGCCAGTAGGGCATTGAGAACTGCTCTCAATTCCAGAATGTTTATTGGAAGGAGACTCTCCTCTTGAGTCCATGATCCCTGAGCCTTCAGGGAATTCCAGACAGCGCCCCAACCTAGAAGGCTGGCGTCTGTAGTTACAATTGTCCAGTCTGGTCTGCTGAAGGGCATCCCCCTGGACAGATGCGGCCGAGAAAGCCACCATAGAAGAGAATCTCTGGTCTCCTGATCCAGATTCAGCGTAGGGGACAAATCTGAGTAATCCCCATTCCACTGACTTAGCATGCACAATTGCAGCGGTCTGAGGTGCAGGCGTGCAAAAGGAACTATGTCCATTGCCGCTACCATTAAGCCGATTACCTCCATGCATTGAGCCACTGACGGGTGTTGAATGGAATGAAGGACACGGCAAGCATTTAGAAGCTTTGTTAACCTGTCCTCTGTCAGGTAAATTTTCATTTCTACAGAATCTATAAGAGTCCCCAAGAAGGGAACTCTTGTGAGTGGTAAGAGAGAACTCTTCTCCTCGTTCACTTTCCACCCATGCGACCTTAGAAAAGCCAGTACTAACTCTGTATGAGACTTGGCAGTTTGAAAGCTTGACGCTTGTATCAGAATGTCTAGGTACAGAGCTACCGAAATTCCTCGCGGTCTTAGTACCGCCAGAAGAGAGCCCAGAACCTTTGTAAAGATTCTTGGAGCCGTAGCCAACCCGAAGGGAAGAGCTACAAACTGGTAATGCCTGTCTAGGAAGGCAAACCTTAGATACCGGTAATGTTCTCTGTGAATCGGTATGGGAAGGTAAGCATCCTTTAAATCCACTGTGGTCATGTACTGACCTCTTTGGATCATGGGTAAGATTGTCCGAATAGTTTCCATCTTGAACGATGGAACTCTTAGGAATTTGTTTAGGATCTTTAAATCCAATATTGGTCTGAAGGTTCCCTCTTTTTTGGGAACCACAGATTTGAGTAAAACCCTTGTCCGTGTTCCGACCGCGGAACTGGGTGGATCACTCCCATTAGTAAAAGGTCTTGTACACAGCGTAGAAACGCCTCTTTCTTTATCTGGTTTGTTGACAACCTTGAAAGGTGAAATCTCCCTTGTGGAGGAGAAGCTTTGAAGTCCAGAAGATATCCCTGAGATATGATCTCCAACGCCCAGGGATCCTGGACATCTCTTGCCCAAGCCTGGGCGAAGAGAGAGAGTCTGCCCCCCACTTCATGCTGTCTTAGGGGCAGCAGCAGGTTTTCTGGCCTGCTTGCCCTTGTTCCAGGTCTGGTTAGGTTTCCAGCCTTGTCTGTAGCGAGCAACAGCTCCTTCCTGTTTTGGAGCAGAGGAAGTTGATGCTGCTCCTGCCTTGAAGTTACGAAAGGCACGAAAATTAGACTGTCTAGCCCTAGGTTTGGCTCTGTCTTGAGGCAGGGCATGGCCTTTACCTCCCGTAATATCAGCGATAATTTCTTTCAAACCGTGCCCGAATAAAGTCTGCCCCTTGAAAGGTATGTTAAGTAATTTCGATTTAGAAGTTACATCAGCTGACCAGGATTTTAGCCATAGCGCTCTGCGTGCCTGAATGGCGAATCCGGAATTCTTAGCCGTAAGTTTAGTTAAATGTACTACGGCATCAGAAATAAATGAATTAGCTAGCTTAAGGGTTTTAAGCTTAAGTGAAATCTCATCTAATGTCGCTGAGTCAAGGGTGTCTTCCAGAGACTCAAACCAAAATGCAGCCGCAGCCGTGACAGGCGCAATGCATGCAAGGGGTTGTAATATAAAACCTTGTTGAACAAACATTTTCTTAAGGTAACCCTCTAACTTTTTATCCATTGGATCTGAAAAAGCACAGCTATCCTCCACCGGGATAGTGGTACGCTTAGCTAAAGTAGAAACTGCTCCCTCCACCTTAGGGACCGTTTGCCATAAGTCCCGTGTGGTGGCGTCTATTGGAAACATTTTTCTGAATATAGGAGGGGGTGAGAAAGGCACACCGGGTCTGTCCCACTCCTTAGTAATAATTTCAGTAAGTCTCTTAGGTATAGGAAAAACGTCCGTACTCGTCGGTACCGCAAAATATTTATCCAACCTACACATTTTCTCTGGGATTGCAACTGTGTTACAATCATTCAGAGCCGCTAACACCTCCCCTAGCAACACACGGAGGTTTTCCAGCTTAAACTTAAAATTTGAAATGTCTGAATCCAATTTATTTGGATCAGATCCGTCACCCGCAGAATGAAGCTCTCCGTCCTCATGCTCTGCATATTGTGACGCAGTATCAGACATGGCCCTAGCATTATCAGTATACTCTGTTCTCATCCCAGAGTGATCTCGTTTACCTCTAAGTTCTGGCAATTTAGACAAAACTTCAGTCATAACATTAGCCATGTCTTGTAAAGTGATTTGTAATGGCCGCCCTGATGTACTTGGCGTTACAATATCACGCACCTCCTGAGCGGGAGATGCAGGTACTGACACGTGAGGCAAGTTAGTCGGCATAACTTCCCTCTCGTTGTCTGGTGAATGTTGCTTAACATGTACAGATTGACTTTTATTTAAAGTAGCATCAATGCAATTAGTACATAAATTTCTATTGGGCTCCACCTCGGCTTTTGAACATATTGCACAAAGAGTTTCCTCTGAGTCAGACATGTTTAAACAAACTAGCAATTAGACTAGCAAGCTTGGAAATACTTTTTAACTAAATTTACAAGCAAGATGTAAAAACGTTACTGTGCCTTTAAGAAGCACACAAAAACTGTCACAGTTGAATAACAATGAACCGGATTAGTTATATAAACCAAAATTAGCAAAGGATTGCACACATTAGCAATGGATGATTAACCCTTAATATCAGAAAAAAACGTATAACAATTGACAATATAAACGTTTTTATCACAGTCAAGCACAGTCTCACAGGTCTGCTGTGAGTGATTACCTCCCTCAAAACTAGTTTTGAAGACCCCTGAGCTCTGTGGAGACGTCCTGGATCATGCAGGGAGAAAAAGACAGACTGTGACTGAATTTCTGATGCGTAGTAAAAGCGCCAAAATAGGCCCCTCCCACTCACACTACAACAGTGAGGGGAGCTCAGTAAACTGTTTTAATTTAAAACAACGACAGCCATGTGGAAAATATAGCCCAAAACAATTTTCACCAAGTACCTCAGATAATTAAACAATTTAACATGCCAGCAAACGTTTAAAATCAAATATATGAAATGTCTTTAAAAAGCCTGCTGCTAGTCGCTCCCACTGCAAGTTAGGCTAAAAGATATATGCATACAGTATTTTCCCAGTGAAGTGCCATTCCCCAGAAATACTTAAGTGTTAACATATATACATGTCAGCCTGATACCAGTTGCTACTACTGCATTTAAGGCTGTACTTACATTATATCGGTATTAGCAGTATTTTCAAAGTCAATTCCATTCCTTAGAAAATAATATACTGCAACATACCTCTTTGCAGGTGAGCCTGCCCGCTGTCCCCTGATCTGAAGTTACCTTACTCCTCAGAATGGCCGAGAACAGCAAACGGATCTTAGTTACGTCCGCTAAGATCATATATAAAAACTCAGGTAGATTCTTCTTCAAATTCTGCCTGAGAAGGAAACAACACACTCCGGTGTCGTTTAAAATAACAAACTTTTGATTGAAGATGTAAAAAACTAAGTTTAATCACCACAGTCCTCTCACACATCCTATCTATTAGTTGGGTGCAAGAGAATGACTGGGTGTGACGTAGAGGGGAGGAGCTATATAGCAGCTCTGCTTGGGTGATCCTCTTGCACTTCCTGTTGGGGAGGAGTTAATATCCCATAAGTAATGATGACCCGTGGACTGACTACACTTAACAGGAGAAAAGGCAAGAGGCAAATAGCAATGGGGTATTAAATTAATGAAAAAATTTGGCGGCAAGTACGACGTACAACGTAACTGAAATTGTTTTGGCGCAAACAATATACAGAAATTACACTTGCGTCACTAACGATGCAACCGTGTGTAAGGCTTTGGCGTCAACTACGACGCCGGAAATGACGAACTTGCGTCAACAGACATACTTTTCGCGCCAAAAATGATCGCACCAAAAATGACGCAATAAAGTCTAGCATTTGGCGCACCCGCGGGCCAAATACTGCCCGCAATTTGAAGTAGTCAATTGAAAAGAAGACTAAACCCCAGGTAAGAAAAATATTTCTTAATATGTTTATTTTCCCTAAATATGAAACTGACAGTCTGCACAAGGAAATACCTGAACCTGACTCATGGCAAATATAAGTACAATACATATATTTAAAACTTTATATAAATGCATAAAGTGCCAGACCATAGCTGGGGTGTCTTAAGTAATAAAAAACATACTTACCAAAAAAGACACCCATCCACATATAGCAGATAGCCAAACCAGTACTGAAACAGTTATCAGTAAAGGTAATGGTATATGAGAGTATATTGTCGATCTGAAAAGGGAGGTAGGAGATGAATCTCTACGACCCATAAGAACCTATGAAATAGACCCCCGTTAGGAAAATCATTGCATTCAATAGGTGATACTCTCTTCACGTCCCTCTGACATTCTCTGTACTCTGAGAGGAATCGGGCTTCAAAATGCTGAGAAGCGCATGTCAACGTAGAAATCTTAGCACAAACTTGCTTCACCACCCCCATAGGAGGCAAAGTTTGCAAAACTGAATTGTGGGTGTGGTGAGGGGTGTATTTATAGGCATTTGAGGTTTGGGAAACTTTGCCCCTCCTGGTAGGATTGTATATCCCATACGTCACTAGCTCATGGACTCTTGCCAATTACATGAAAGAAAATTTGGATTCAGTGTCCCTTTAATTACTGTTGGGAATATCACTCCTGTCCAGCAGGAGGCGGCAAAGAGCACCACAGCAAAGCAGTTAAATATCACCTCCCTTCCCTCCCACCCCAGTCATTGTCTTTGCCTACGTACGCAAGATTTTAATATTTTTTAAGCAGTGCAAGATTATGCTGCTTTGTTCTAGGGTGTAGCTGTAGTCCATATCAGTCTCTATCTACAGTAGAGCATTTGGTGGCTTTAGAGCAATGGGAACTTGTGGGACATAATTCTCACTGCGCCTCCCATGTAGTTTATGCTGCCCTAATACTGAAAGCCTGAGTAAGATTACTCGGTCTTTATCTCCTTTTTCCACAGGCCTATGTGAGGGAGAAGACCTCTCAAACCTAGTGAGCTGCCATGCTGCCTGGCAGATTTATGAGGTAAGTGCTGACTTTATTTTTCTGGGTACAACAGGAAAAAGTGGGCACTTTATTCAATAAGGGACACACAGTTTTTCTCCTATATGTTAAGGGGAACATATACTGGCAGTATGTTATGGCAGGCACTGGGGCTGAGGATTGTTAGAAAAAAAGGCTCATGTTATGTGGTTTTCACTTCTCCCGGCAACCTGAATCTATAATATGCTGACCGGGAGATTCATTTTTCAGACGTCCATGATGGGCGGGGCTGAGGCAGCGGTTTACTGGTGCGCGCCATTTCCCCCTGCATTCACTGTGACTGGATAACAATCTCACTGGAAAGCGCACAATAAAGTTTAAATCTGCTCTTTTGGGACCGGACAGCTGGTCACTATACTGCAGACGCTGTTGATATTTTGCGAGTTCCTGATCATTTACTAGAGAGATTCTATCCAGTGTCAGCAGGGCATGTAGCGTGTACAGGTTGTTAATAGCACTTGCACAACACTATTTAGTTACTTACTGCAGAATATAAAAAAGGTTACGTTTTAAAATTTAAAGTGACAGTAACTTTTTTTGTGTTTAAATTTTTATTAAAATTTAAGTATTTTTTTGTGGTAAATTGTTCCATTGTGAGTCAGAATGGACCAAGAGGCTTTGCAAAATGCTTGTTTTGGTGCTATGTGGAAGGAACCACCTATCCCTTCTGTCCCTTATGTTTTGATAGAACTTTAAATTACAGGGATAGATTTTTTTTCTGAGCCAAGATTGTCTAAGGCAGATACTGTTTAGGTGCCTAACGACAATTTTCACTATATACCGCAGCTTTCTCCTCAAGTGTCCAAAAATGTATATCGTCCACTCATACAGCGCCCTGCGCTTCCTCTGTAACTCCACCTGGAGTCACGTTGGAACACATTGCTTCGCTCATGCCCTCTGCAGTCTCTAATGCGTTGTCTGCTTTTCCCATGCTGCAGGGAAAGCGCAAGAGGAAAGGTAAACATTCAGTAAGTGAGGTTGTTGATGCTGTTGTACTATTTTGAATTCCCCCTCCCAGAAGCCTGAGGAGGAGGATACTTCGGTAGCATCTGAAAGTAATTCCTCCTACTGATTCTGAAGTTGTATCCTTCAGGTTTCAGCTAGAACACCTCCGTCTGTTACTCAAGGAGGTTTAAGCTACACAGCGACACCATGATTGTTGTCAATCCTAAAAGGTCTAGTAAGCTACATAAGTATTTTGATGTACCTTCCATGGTGGATGTTTTTCCTGTACCAGATTGAGCTGCTGAGATTATTGCTAAGGAACGGGAGAGACTGGGTATCCCTTTTTCTCCACCCCCTGTATTTAAAAGGTTTCCTATAGCAGATTCTATCAAGGAATTTTGGCAGACGGTATCCAAGGTGGAATTTCCACGCTAGCCAAGATAACTACTATTCCTATAGAGGATAGTTGCTTCTTTAAGGATCCTATGGATAAGAAGTTACAGAATATGTACACCAGGGTTCACGACAACCCGCAGTTTGTATGGCTACTGTCACTAGTCCGGTAGCATACTGTCTGATGCCTTTTTCTGAATCTATTAAAAACAGACTCTTCCCTTGAAGAAATCCAGGATAGGATAAAGGCCCTTAAGTTGGCCAACTCCTTTACCACGGATGCTTCCTTTCAGGTTATTAAGCTGGGAGCTAAAATTTCGTTTTTTTTGCCATACTGGCTCACAGATCTTGGTCTGCGGATGTGTCATCTAAGTCTAAATTTTTGGCGATTCCTTACAAAGGAAAGACTTTGTTTGGGCCGGGGTTGACGGAAATAATTGCTGACATCACGGGAGGAAAGGGACTTTTCCTCCTTCAGGATAAGATAAATAATCAATAGGGATGTCAGAGTAATTTCCGTTCCTTTCGAAATTTCAATGGAAATCCTTTCACTTCCTCCTCCAAGCAGGAGCAGTCCAAGCCTTCCTGGAGTCCCAATCAGTCTTGGAACATGTGAAGACAATCTAATAAGCCTGCATTTGCATCAAAAGCAGCATGAGGGGCCTGCCCCCGATCCGGGACCAGATCTTGTGGGGGGGGGGGGGGGGGGGGGGCGCCAGACTCATTTTTCGTTCAGGCTTGGGTACGAGATGTTCAGGATCTCTGGGCGGTGGACATTGTGTCCCAGGGATACAAACTACAGTTAATACCTTTCCTCCCAGGGGCAGTTTTCTGCTTTCAAGATTATCTGTAGACCAGACACAGAGTTCTTACACTGTGTTCGGGACCTCTCCGACCTGGGAGTGATGGTTCCTGTTATAATGCAGGAACGAGGTCTGGGGTTCTATTCCAATCTGTTCATGGTTTTCAAAAAAAGGGAACCTTCAGACCGATTTTAGATCTCAAGAGTTTAAACAAATTCCTCAGAGTGCCGTCCTTCAAGATGGAAACTATTCGTTCCATTCTTCATTTGGTCCAGGAGGGTCAATTTATGACTATGGTGGATTTAAAGGATGCGTACCTGCATGTTCCTCTACACAGGGACCATCACAAGTTTCTAAGGTTTGCTTTTCTAGTCAAACACTTTTAGTTTGTGGCTCTTCCATTTGGTCTTACCACAGTTACCAGAATTTCGTCAAAGGTCCTGGGATCCCTGCTAGCAGTGCTCCGATTGCGGAGCATTGCAGTGGCACCTTATCTGAACGACATTCTAGTTCAGGCGTCTTCCTTTCAACAAGCAAGATCTCACACGGAAATGTTATCTATCCTGCGGTCTCACGGATGGAAAGTGAATTTGGAAGAGAGTTCCTCAGTTCCAAATACAAAGGTTTTTTGTTGGGAACCAGAATAGATTCTTTATCAATGAAGATTTTTCTGACAGAGTCAGGAAATCAAAGATTTTCGATTATTGCCTAGCACTTCAGTCCTCTCCTCGGCCATCAGTGGCTCAGTGTATAGAGGTAATCAGACTGATGGTAGCAGCAATGGACATGATCCCAGCCATCCGTTTCAATCTCAGACCTCTGCAGTTAAGGCGCAGGCAGCGGAACGTAGATTATGCGGATCTGTCTCCGCGATTACTGTTGGAGCAGGAAGCAAGGGATTCTCTATTTTTGGTGGTTGTCTCTGGATCATCTTTCCTAGGGAACCTGCTTTCGAGAATGCTCTCCTGGTCAGGTCTCAGTTAACGTCGGCCCGGTTCTTCAGGTTCCAGTCGGACAATTTAGCCTCAGTGGTTTTCATCAACCATCAGAGAGGAGCTAGGAGTTCCTTG
Organism: Bombina bombina; assembly: GCF_027579735.1. Classification (NCBI taxonomy): domain Eukaryota; kingdom Metazoa; phylum Chordata; class Amphibia; order Anura; family Bombinatoridae; genus Bombina; species Bombina bombina. The sequence continues at coordinate 6,172,152 of NC_069505.1, forward strand.
GCCATGATGGAGGTAGCCAAGATCATTCAGTGGGCAGAGACTCACAATTGCTGTGGCGGACTTCTTGAGCGGGCAGACCCTTCACCTGGGGGAGTGGGAGCTCCATCCGGAAGTGTTTTCCTGCCTGATTCTCAAATGGGGTCAGCCAGAATTGGATCTCATGGCATCTCGGCAGAATGCCAAGCTCCCGAGGTACGGTACTGAGAGACGCTTTAGCGGTACCTTGGAATTTCAGTCTTGCATACCTATTGTCTCTGTTCGCTTTTTTTCCTCTAATCAAGCAGGAGAGGGCATCGGTGACCCTCATTGCACCGGCGTGGCCTCACAGGATTTGGTATGCAGACCTGGTGGACATGTCATCTCTTCCACCTTGGAGACTTCAGTTGGGGAAGGACCTTCTTTTTCAAGGGGCCTTCCTTCATATAAATTTAGTTTCTTAGAGTCTGACTGATTGGAGATTGAATGCTTAAATTTATCCAAGCGTGGATTTCAGACTCGGTCATTGAGACCTTGATTCACGTAAACCTGTGACTAGAAAGATTTACCATAATATATCTATATCGGTGTGAATCCAAAGGCAACTCTTGGAGTAGAGTTGGGATTCCTAGAATTCTGTTTTTTCTCCAAGAAGGTTTGGAGATGGGTTTATTGGCAAGCTCTCTAAAGGGTCAAATATCTGCCTTCTCTATTTTGTTACTTAAGCGTCTGGGGATATCCCAGACGTGCAATCTTTTTGTCAGGCCTTGGTCAGGCTCAGACCTGTGTTCAAACCAGTTACGCCTTCCTGGAGTCTTATTTTAGTTCTTAAGGTTCTTTAAGGGGCTCCGTTGGAGCCTAGGCATTCCTTAGATATTAAGTTATCATCTTGAGAAGTTTTGTTTTTTGTTGCTATTCTTCTGCTCGTAGAGTGTCAGAGCTCTCGGCATTACAGTATGAGTTCCCTTACCTTAGTTTTATCAGATAAGGTGGCTTTATGTACTAAATTAGGGTTTCTCCCTAAAGTAGTTGCAGATCGGAACATTAATCAGATTGTTGTTCCTTCCTTGTGTCCTAATCCTCCTTCTCAGGAGGAACGGCTTCTACACAATCTGGACGTGGTACGTGCGCTAAAATTCTATTTACAGGCTACTAAGGAATTTCGTCAGTCTTCTGTTTAACGTAAGTGACAGAAAGCTACGGCTGCTTCTCTTTCTTTGTGGCTGAAGAGTATCATTTGCTTTGCCTATGAATCTGCTGGACAGCAGCCCCCTGAGGGAGTATCGGCTCTTTGTTTCCTCTTCCTGGGCATTCAAAGATGAAGCCTCTATGGAACAGATTTGCAAGGCTGTCTTGGTCCTCTTCACACTTTTTCAAACTTCTATAAATTTGACTCTTTTGGGAGAAAGGTTCTTCAAGCAGTGGTGCCTTCCGTTTAGGTTTCCTGTCTTGTCCCTCCCTTATCTGTGTACTCTAGCTTGGGTATTGATTCCCAACAGTAATTAATGATGATCCATGGACTCATTGTGTCATTAGAAAGAAAACAAAATTTATGCTTATCTGATATATTTATTTCTTTCTTGACACGAGCCCACGGCCCGCCCTGTTATTTAGACAGGTTGTTAGTATTTTATAAACTTCAGACACCTCTGCACCTTGTTGCTTCCTTCATCTCCTTTACTTCGGTCGAATGACTGGGGTGGGAGGGAAGGGAAGTGATATTTAACAGCTTTGCTGTGGTGCTCTTTGCTGCCTCCTGCTGGGCAGGAGTGGTATTCCCAACAGTAATTAATGATGATCTGTGGATTCATCGTGTCAATAAATAAATACATTTATCAGATAAGCATAAATTTTGTTATTATTAGAGGTATTGGCAAGCGTACAGAGATCAATAGGCAGCGCATATCTAGAAAAGAGGGATCCTGGGTATTATAGGTATTGGCAAGTGTACAGAGATCAATAGGCAGAGCATACATTATTTCCTACGCACATAGCAGGAATGGAAGAACACAAACCTGTAACAAGATATTTAATGCTACTGGCTGTCACACTTAGCAGTACCTACAGCACAAGGCTGGGAAGAGCTCACCTTGATAAAATATCGTAGCTCAGACGGTGCTATGAAGACATCAGGAGTTACAGGCATGTGTGCGTAGTGATACAAAGCTTCATAGTCTAGGTTTATTTCCTCGTTAGGTGGGTACAGGGGGTAGTAGCTACGGGCAAAAGAAAGAAGCTGCAGATTAGCATACACTGGCCGTCTGACACCCCCACATCCGTTGTCTATGCTGCAGAGATGGCAATATACTCCATCCATATTGTTGTATATGAAATAAATTTCTGCTAACTGAAGCCACAACCCAATATGATGGGCTGATCTTGGGAGAGAATACCTCATCTTTTCTGTCTATACAAAGTATTCTTCATCTTTATTACAGTTTATTTACTCAAAGCCAATACTTAACATAGAACAATGGGAAATGAATATTTTAGCACCTATGTCACAGCTCCCCCATAACCAGAAATGTTCAGTAAAGGTTGGAATAGTTTAAACAAGCTATTCTATTGAAAAAATACAGGTAAAATGAGTTATTTGTAGACAATTTAATACACTCCGTAGGTAAAATGAATAATTAGAGTACACTGTCCCTTTAATATATGACATATTGATGAGTAAAGGAGTATGTAGTATGGTGCCTTATTGCAGTAGCTGGAATCTTCTGCACCTGTGTTGGTTTCTCGAGCTTCCCTGATCTTGGTTTGTTAACTGGACTACACTGTCTACAAGCTTGTCTTTTTGACGCTCTATATTAGGGGTTTTCAAACCTGTCCTCAGGCCTCCTAAACAGGTCAGATTGTGAGGATATCCAATCTGGAGCACAGGTGAAATAATCAGCCAGTTAGTAAACATGGTTGTTAACCTGCTCTCAACCAAGGTAATCCTGAAAACCTGACCCGTTAGGGAGGCTTCAGGACAGGTTTGTAACCCCTGCTTTATGCTCCGTTGGTTCTGAGATCTCCATCCAATCTCTACTAGCCTTGTACCTTTACTCATTTCTGCAGAACCCATCTCCTCACATGGGCTTTAATCCTCAGACAAGGCTAGTCGATGTCATGGTATAAAGTGCATTGCTTTGTAGTTAGCAGTTAAAGCTAATTAGGGACATTAAGTAGTCAGCAGGTGTATGAAAATGAAGGCGCAGCAATGCACTACTTGAATCTGCTAGCTTATCACATCGGTAAGCCAATGACAAGAGGCATCAATGTGCAGCTAGCTCCCGAGCCTACCTAGGAATGCTTTTCAACAAAGGATACCAAGAAAACAAAGCACATTAGATAAATGATGCTGAATCCGACTCCCATAATTACACCTTGTGCTATACTAAAGATAAACAATTTATAGGTTGCTTTGTTCCACTGCACCGGCTGCTGTCATGTGACCTCTGATTTCTCAGTCTTTGCTTTATTGTTCCAGTGCACCGGCTGCTGTCATGTGACCCTGATTTCTCAGTCTCTGCTTTATTGTTCCAGTGCACCAGGTGCTGTCATGTGACCTGATTTCTCAGTCTTTGCTTTATTGTTCCAGTGCACCGGCTGCTGTCATGTGACCCTGATTTCTCAGTCTCTGCTTTATTGTTCCAGTGCACCAGGTGCTGTCATGTGACCTGATTTCTCAGTCTTTGCTTTATTGTTCCAGTGCACCGGCTGCTGTCATGTGACCTCTGATTTCTCAGTCTTTTCTTTATTGTTCCAGTGCACCGGGTGCTGTAATGCGACTTCTGATTTCTCAGTCTTTGCTTTATTCCAGTGCACCGGCTGCTGTCATGTGACCTCTGATTTCTTAGCTTTATTGTTCCAGTGCACCGGGTGCTGTCATGTAACCTGATTTCTCAGTCTTTGCTTTAGTGCTCCAGTGCACCGGGTGCTGTCATGTGACCTCTGATTTCTCAGTTTTTGCTTCAAGGCTGTGACACACTACAAGCAGAGCGGTGCGCAGCGTGTAGATGCGGCTGTGCGCACTCAGTGTGTTCTGCCTTTTCATCTCTAAGCACTCTTCTGCGTCAGGTCGCGTAGCTGAGCGCTCAGAGATGAAATATTTGAACTTCAGAAGCGGTGCGAAGCAGCTGCTTCGCATCGCTTGCAGTGTGCCACAGCCTTTATTGTTCCAGTGCACCGGGTGCTGTCATGTGACCTCGGATTTCTCAGTCTTGGCTTTATTGTTCCAGTGCACCGGGTGTTATGTGACCTCGGATTTCTCAGTCTTTGCTTTATTGTTCGAGTGCACTGGGTGCTGTCATGCGACTTCTGATTTCTCAGTCTTTGCTTTAAGGCTGTGACACACTGCAAGCGGAGCGGTGTGCAGCGTGTAGATGCAGCTGTGAGCGCTCAGTGTGTCCTGCCTTTTCATCTCTGAGCACTCTTCTGCGTCAGGTTGCGTAGCTGAGTGCTCAGAGACGAAATATTTTAACTTCAGAAGCGATGCAACGCGATGCAGCTGCTTCACTTGCGCCACATCGCTTGCAGTGTGTCAAAGCTTTTATTGTTCCAGTGCACCGGGTGCCGTCATGTGACCTCCGATTTCTCAGTCTTTGCTTTACTGTTCCAGTGCACCGGCTGCTGTCATGTGACTTTGGATTGCTCCGCCTTTGCTTTATTCTTCCAGTGCACCGGCTGCTGTCATGTGACCTTGGATTGCTCCGCCTTTGCTTTATTCTTCCAGTGCACCGGCTGCTGTTATGTTACCTCGGATTGCTCCGCCTTTGCTTTATTGTTCCAGTGCTCCGGGTGCTGTCATGTGACCTCGGATTATTCCGCCTTTGCTTTATTGTTCCAGTGCTCCGGGTGCTGTCATGTGACCTCGGATTATTCCGCCTTTGCTTTATTGTTCCTGTGCACCGGGTGCTGTTATGTGACCTCGGATTGCTCCGCCTTTGCTTTATTGTTCCAGTGCTCCGGGTGCTGTCATGTGACTTTGGATTGCTCCGCCTTTGCTTTATTGTTCCAGTGCACCGGGTGCTGTCATGTGACTTTGGATTGCTCCGCCTTTGCTTTATTCTTCCAGTGCACCGGCTGCTGTCATGTGACCTTGGATTGCTCCGCCTTTGCTTTATTCTTCCAGTGCACCGGCTGCTGTCATGTGACCTTGGATTGCTCCGCCTTTGCTTTATTGTTCCAGTGCACCGGGTGCTGTTATGTGACCTCGGATTGCTCCGCCTTTGCTTTATTGTTCCAGTGCTCCGGGTGCTGTCATGTGACCTCGGATTATTCCGCCTTTGCTTTATTGTTCCAGTGCACCGGGTGCTGTTATGTGACCTCGGATTGCTCCGCCTTTGCTTTATTGTTCCAGTGCTCCGGGTGCTGTCATGTGACCTTGGATTGCTCCGCCTTTGCTTTATTGTTCCAGTTCTCCGGGTGCTGTCATGTGACCTCGGATTGCTCCGCCATCGCTTTATTGTTAAGTGACTACTGAAAAAAAACCTAAACCATATGGGGGTAACTACTTTTCTCATTAAGAAATTAATTTGCTCCCTCAAATGATGTAACTGAAGCAAATGTGCAGTTTAAATGGACATAAAACATCTTGAGAATATTTAACAAAAAAACCAATTTATGCTTACCTGATAAATTTATTTCTCTTGTGATGTATCGAGTCCACGGATTCATCCTTACTTGTGGGATATTCTCCTCTACAGGAAGTGGCAAAGGGAGCACCCACAGCAGAACTGCCTATATAGCTCCCCCCTTAGCTCCACCCCCCAGTCATTCGACCGAAGGCTAGAAAGAAAAAGGAGAAACCATAGGGTGCAGTGGTGACTGAAAGTTTAAAAATAAAAATATATATGCCTGTCTTAAAAAACAGGGCGGGCCGTGGACTCGATACATCCAAAGAGAAATAAATTTATCAGGTAAGCATAAATTATGTTTTCTCTTGTAAGATGTATCGAGTCCACGGATTCATCCTTACTGTGGGATACCAATACCAAAGCTTTAGGACACGGATGAAGGGAGGGACAAGACAGGGACCTTAAACGGAAGGCACCACTGCTTGTAGAACTTCTCTCCCAAAAATAGCCTCTGAAAAAGCAAAAACATAATTTATGTAAGAACTTACCTGATAAATTCATTTCTTTCATATTAGCAAGAGTCCATGAGCTAGTGACGTATGTGATATACATTCCTAATAGGAGGGGCAAAGTTTCCCAAACCTCAAAATGCCTATAAATACACCCCTCACCACACCCACAATTCAGTTTAACGAATAGCCAAGAAGTGGGGTGATAAGAAAAAAGTGCGAAAGCATATAAAATAAGGAATTGGAATAATTGTGCTTTATACAAAAAAATCATAACCACCACAAAAAAAGGGCGGGCCTCATGGACTCTTGCTAATATGAAAGAAATTAATTTATCAGGTAAGTTCTTACATAAATTATGTTTTCTTTCATGTAATTAGCAAGAGTCCATGAGCTAGTGACGTATGGGATAATGATTACCCAAGATGTGGATCTTTCCACGCAAGAGTCACTAGAGAGGGAGGGATAAAATAAAGACAGCCAATTCCTGCTGAAAATAATCCACACCCAAAATAAAGTTTAATGAAAAACATAAGCAGAAGATTCAAACTGAAACCGCTGCCTGAAGTACTTTTCTACCAAAAACTGCTTCAGAAGAAGAAAATACATCAAAATGGTAGAATTTAGTAAAAGTATGCAAAGAGGACCAAGTTGCTGCTTTGCAAATCTGATCAATCGAAGCTTCATTCCTAAACGCCCAGGAAGTAGAAACTGACCTAGTAGAATGAGCTGTAATCCTTTGAGGCGGAGTTTTACCCGACTCGACATAGGCAAGATGAATTAAAGATTTTAACCAAGATGCCAAAGAAATGGCAGAAGCTTTCTGGCCTTTTCTAGAACCGGAAAAGATAACAAATAGACTAGAAGTCTTTCGGAAAGACTTAGTAGCTTCAACATAATATTTCAAAGCTCTAACAACATCCAAAGAATACAACGATTTCTCCTTAGAATTCTTAGGATTAGGACATAATGAAGGAACCACAATTTCTCTACTAATGTTGTTGGAATTCACAACTTTAGGTAAAAATTCAAAAGAAGTTCGCAACACCGCCTTATCCTGATGAAAAATCAGAAAAGGAGACTCACAAGAAAGAGCAGATAATTCAGAGACTCTTCTGGCAGAAGAGATTGCCAAAAGAAACAAAACTTTCCAAGAAAGTAATTTAATGTCCAATGAATGCATAGGTTCAAACGAAGGAGCTTGAAGAGCCCCCAGAACCAAATTCAAACTCCAAGGAGGAGAAATTGACTTAATGACAGGTTTTATACGAACCAAAGCTTGTACAAAACAATGAATATCAGGAAGATTTGCAATCTTTCTGTGAAAAAGAACAGAAAGAGCAGAGATTTGTCCTTTCAAAGAACTTGCGGATAAACCTTTATCTAAACCATCCTGAAGAAACTGTAAAATTCTCGGAATTCTAAAAGAATGCCAAGAAAAATGATGAGAAAGACACCAAGAAATATAAGTCTTCCAGACTCTATAATATATCTCTCTGGATACAGATTTACGAGCCTGTAACATAGTATTAATCACAGAGTCAGAGAAACCTCTTTGACCAAGAATCAAGCGTTCAATCTCCATACCTTTAAATTTAAGGATTTGAGATCCTGATGGAAAAAAAGGACCTTGCGACAGAAGGTCTGGTCGTAGCGGAAGAGTCCACGGATGGCAAGAGGCCATCCGGACAAGATCCGCATACCAAAACCTGTGAGGCCATGCCGGAGCTACCAGCAGAACAAACGAGCATTCCTTCAGAATCTTGGAGATTACTCTTGGAAGAAGAACTAGAGGCGGAAAGATATAGGCAGGATGATACTTCCAAGGAAGTGATAATGCATCCACTGCTTCCGCCTGAGGATCCCGGGATCTGGACAGATACCTGGGAAGTTTCTTGTTTAGATGAGACGCCATCAGATCTATTTCTGGAAGCTCCCACATTTGAACAATCTGAAGAAATACCTCTGGGTGAAGAGACCATTCGCCCGGATGCAACGTTTGGCGACTGAGATAATCCGCTTCCCAATTGTCTATACCTGGGATATGAACCGCAGATATTAGACAGGAGCTGGATTCCGCCCAAACCAAAATTCGAGATACTTCTTTCATAGCCAGAGGACTGTGAGTCCCTCCTTGATGATTGATGTATGCCACAGTTGTGACATTGTCTGTCTGAAAACAAATGAACGATTCTCTCTTCAGAAGAGGCCAAGACTGAAGAGCTCTGAAAATTGCACGGAGTTCCAAAATATTGATCGGTAATCTCACCTCCTGAGATTCCCAAACTCCTTGTGCCGTCAGAGATCCCCACACAGCTCCCCAACCTGTGAGACTTGCATCTGTTGAAATTACAGTCCAGGTCGGAAGCACAAAAGAAGCCCCCTGAATTAAACGATGGTGATCTGTCCACCACGTTAGAGAGTGTCGTACAATCGGTTTTAAAGATATTAATTGAGATATCTTTGTGTAATCCTTGCACCATTGATTCAGCATACAGAGCTGAAGAGGTCGCATGTGAAAACGAGCAAAGGGGATCGCGTCCGATGCAGCAGTCATAAGACCTAGAATTTCCATGCATAAGGCTACCGAAGGGAATGATTGTGACTGAAGGTTTCGACAAGCTGAAATCAATTTTAGACGTCTCTTGTCTGTTAAAGACAGAGTCATGGACACTGAATCTATCTGGAAACCCAGAAAGGTTACCCTTGTCTGAGGAATCAATGAACTTTTTGGTGAATTGATCCTCCAACCATGATCTTGAAGAAACAACACAAGTCGATTCGTATGAGATTCTGCTAAATGTAAAGACTGAGCAAGTACCAAGATATCGTCCAAATAAGGAAATACCACAATACCCTGATCTCTGATTACAGACAGAAGGGCACCGAGAACCTTTGTAAAAATTCTTGGAGCTGTAGCTAGGCCAAACGGCAGAGCCACAAACTGGTAGTGCTTGTCCAGAAAAGAGAATCTCAGGAACTGATAATGATCTGGATGAATCGGAATAACATAATTTATGTAAGAACTTACCTGATAAATTCATTTCTTTCATATTAGCAAGAGTCCATGAGCTAGTGACGTATGGGATATACATTCCTACCAGGAGGGGCAAAGTTTCCCAAACCTTAAAATGCCTATAAATACACCCCTCACCACACCCACAATTCAGTTTAACGAATAGCCAAGAAGTGGGGTGATAAGAAAAAAGTGCGAAAGCATATAAAATAAGGAATTGGAATAATTGTGCTTTATACAAAAAAATCAAAACCACCACAAAAAAGGGCGGGCCTCATGGACTCTTGCTAATATGAAAGAAATGAATTTATCAGGTAAGTTCTTACATAAATTATGTTTTCTTTCATGTAATTAGCAAGAGTCCATGAGCTAGTGACGTATGGGATAATGATTACCCAAGATGTGGATCTTTCCACGCAAGAGTCACTAGAGAGGGAGGGATAAAATAAAGACAGCCAATTCCTGCTGAAAATAATCCACACCCAGAATAAAATGTTAATGAAAAAACATAAGCAGAAGATTCAAACTGAAACCACTGCCTGAAATACGTTTCTACCAAAAACTGCTTCAGAAGAAGAAAACACATCAAAATGGTAGAATTTAGTAAAAATATGCAAAGAGGACCAAGTTGCTGCTTTGCAAATCTGATCAACCGAAGCTTCATTCCTAAACGCCCAGGAAGTAGAAACTGACCTAGTAGAATGAGCTGTAATCCTTTGAGGCGGAGTGTTACCCGACTCAACATAGGCATGATGAAAACAGAATTTATGTTTACCTGATAAATTTCTTTCTCCAACGGTGTGTCCGGTCCACGGCGTCATCCTTACTTGTGGGATATTCTCTTCCCCAACAGGAAATGGCAAAGAGCCCAGCAAAGCTGGTCACATGATCCCTCCTAGGCTCCGCCTACCCCAGTCATTCGACCGACGTTAAGGAGGAATATTTGCATAGGAGAAACCATATGGTACCGTGGTGACTGTAGTTAAAGAAAATAAAATATCAGACCTGATTAAAAAAACCAGGGCGGGCCGTGGACCGGACACACCGTTGGAGAAAGAAATTTATCAGGTAAACATAAATTCTGTTTTCTCCAACATAGGTGTGTCCGGTCCACGGCGTCATCCTTACTTGTGGGAACCAATACCAAAGCTTTAGGACACGGATGAAGGGAGGGAGCAAATCAGGTCACCTAAATGGAAGGCACCACGGCTTGCAAAACCTTTCTCCCAAAAATAGCCTCAGAAGAAGCAAAAGTATCAAACTTGTAAAATTTGGTAAAAGTGTGCAGTGAAGACCAAGTCGCTGCCCTACATATCTGATCAACAGAAGCCTCGTTCTTGAAGGCCCATGTGGAAGCCACAGCCCTAGTGGAATGAGCTGTGATTCTTTCGGGAGGCTGCCGTCCGGCAGTCTCGTAAGCCAATCTGATGATGCTTTTAATCCAAAAAGAGAGAGAGGTAGAAGTTGCTTTTTGACCTCTCCTTTTACCTGAATAAACAACAAACAAAGAAGATGTTTGTCTAAAATCCTTTGTAGCATCTAAATAGAATTTTAGAGCGCGAACAACATCCAAATTGTGCAACAAACGTTCCTTCTTTGAAACTGGTTTTGGACACAGAGAAGGTACGATAATCTCCTGGTTAATGTTTTTGTTAGAAACAACTTTTGGAAGAAAACCAGGTTTAGTACGTAAAACCACCTTATCTGCATGGAACACCAGATAAGGAGGAGAACACTGCAGAGCAGATACTTCTGAGACTCTTCTAGCAGAAGAAATCGCAACTAAAAACAAAACTTTCCAAGATAATAACTTAATATCAACGGAATGTAAGGGTTCAAACGGAACCCCCTGAAGAACTGAAAGAACTAAATTGAGACTCCAAGGAGGAGTCAAAGGTTTGTAAACAGGCTTGATTCTAACCAGAGCCTGAACAAAGGCTTGAACATCTGGCACAGCTGCCAGCTTTTTGTGAAGTAATACCGACAAGGCAGAAATCTGTCCCTTCAGGGAACTTGCAGATAATCCTTTTTCCAATCCTTCTTGAAGGAAGGATAGAATCCTAGGAATCTTAACCTTGTCCCAAGGGAATCCTTTAGATTCACACCAACAGATATATTTTTTCCAAATTTTGTGGTAAATCTTTCTAGTCACAGGCTTTCTGGCCTGAACAAGAGTATCGATCACAGAATCTGAGAATCCTCGCTTCGATAAAATCAAGCGTTCAATCTCCAAGCAGTCAGCTGGAGTGAAACCAGATTCGGATGTTCGAACGGACCCTGAACAAGAAGGTCTCGTCTCAAAGGTAGCTTCCAAGGTGGAGCCGATGACATATTCACCAGATCTGCATACCAAGTCCTGCGTGGCCACGCAGGAGCTATCAAGATCACCGACGCCCTCTCCTGCTTGATCCTGGCTATCAGCCTGGGAATGAGAGGAAATGGCGGGAACACATAAGCTAGATTGAAGGTCCAAGGTGCTACTAGTGCATCCACTAGAGCCGCCTTGGGATCCCTGGATCTGGCCCCGTAGCAAGGAACTTTGAAGTTCTGACGAGAGGCCATCAGATCCATGTCTGGAATGCCCCACAGGTGAGTGACTTGGGCAAAGATTTCCGGATGGAGTTCCCACTCCCCCGGATGCAATGTCTGACGACTCAGAAAATCCGCTTCCCAATTTTCCACTCCTGGGATGTGGATAGCAGACAGGTGGCAGGAGTGAGACTCCGCCCAAAGAATAATTTTGGTTACTTCTTCCATCGCTAGGGAACTCCTTGTTCCCCCCTGATGGTTGATGTACGCAACAGTCGTCATGTTGTCTGATTGAAACCGTATGAACCTGGTCCTCGCAAGCTGGGGCCAGGCCTGGAGAGCATTGAATATCGCTCTCAGTTCCAGAATATTTATCGGTAGAAGAGATTCTTCCCGAGACCAAAGACCCTGAGCTTTCAGGGATCCCCAGACCGCGCCCCAGCCTATCAGACTGGCGTCGGTCGTGACAATGACCCACTCTGGTCTGTGGAACATCATCCCTTGAGACAGATTGTCCAGGGACAGCCACCAACGGAGTGAGTCTCTGGTCCTCTGATTTACTTGTATCTTCGGAGACAAGTCTGTATAGTCCCCATTCCACTGACTGAGCATGCACAGTTGTAATGGTCTTAGATGAATGCGCGCAAAAGGAACTATGTCCATCGCCGCCACCATCAACCCGATCACTTCCATGCACTGAGCTATGGAAGGAAGAGGAACGGAATGAAGTATCCGACAAGAGTCCAGAAGCTTTGTTTTTCTGGCTTCTGTTAGAAAGATCCTCATTTGTAAGGAGTCTATAATTGTTCCCAAGAAGGGAACCCTTGTTGACGGGGATAGAGAACTCTTTTCCACGTTCACTTTCCAGCCGTGAGATCTGAGAAAGGCCAGGACAATGTCCGTGTGAGCCTTTGCTTGAGGAAGGGACGACGCTTGAATCAAAATGTCGTCCAGGTAAGGTACTACTGCAATGCCCCTTGGTCTTAGCACCGCTAGAAGGGACCCTAGTACCTTTGTGAAAATCCTTGGAGCAGTGGCTAATCCGAAAGGAAGCGCCACGAACTGGTAATGTTTGTCCAGAAATGCAAACCTTAGGAACCGATGATGTTCCTTGTGGATAGGAATATGTAGATACGCATCCTTTAAATCCACCGTGGTCATGAATTGACCTTCCTGGATGGAAGGAAGGATAGTTCGAATGGTTTCCATCTTGAACGATGGGACCTTGAGAAATTTGTTTAAGATCTTTAGATCTAGGATTGGTCTGAACGTTCCCTCTTTTTTGGGAACCCAAATTTTCACCACAGCGTCTTAAAGCCTTGAAAATATTGCACACCAATTTTGGAAGCTTTAACCCTTAAAATAACGGAACCGGAGCCGTTTTAAGCTTTAAACCCCTTTACAGTCCCTGGTATCTGCTTTGCTGAGACCCAACCAAACCCAAAGGGGAATACGATACCAAATGACGCCTTCAGAAGTCTTTTATAAGTATCAGAGCTCCTCTCACATGCGACTGCATGCCATGCCTCTCAAAAACAAGTGCGCAACACCGGCGCGAAAATGAGACTCTGCCTATGCTTTGGGAAAGCCCCTAAAGAATAAGGTGTCTAAAACAGTGCCTGCCGATATTATTATATCAAAATACCCAGATAAAATGATTCCTCAAGGCTAAATATGTGTTAATAATCAATCGATTTAGCCCAGAAAAAGTCTACAGTTTAAATAAGCCCTTATGAAGCCCTTATTTACAATCGTAATAAACATGGCTTACCGGATCCCATAGGGAAAATGACAGCTTCCAGCATTACATCGTCTTGTTAGAATGTGTCATACCTCAAGCAGCAAGGGACTGCAAACTGTTCCCCCAACTGAAGTTAATTGCTCTCAACAGTCCTGTGTGGAACAGCCATGGATTTTAGTTACGGTTGCTAAAATCATTTTCCTCATACAAACAGAATTCTTCATCTCTTTTCTGTTTCTGAGTAAATAGTACGTACCAGCACTATTTGAAAATAACAAACTCTTGATTGAATAATGAAAAACTACAGTTAAACACTAAAAAACTCTAAGCCATCTCCGTGGAGATGTTGCCTGTACAACGGCAAAGAGAATGACTGGGGTAGGCGGAGCCTAGGAGGGATCATGTGACCAGCTTTGCTGGGCTCTTTGCCATTTCCTGTTGGGGAAGAGAATATCCCACAAGTAAGGATGACGCCGTGGACCGGACACACCTATGTTGGAGAAATAAAGATTTCAACCAAGATGCCAAAGAAATGGCAGAAGCTTTCTGGCCTTTTCTAGAACCGGAAAAGATGACAAATAGACTAGAAGTCTTTCGGAAAGACTTAGTAGCTTCAACATAATATTACAAAGCTCTAATAGCATCCAAAGAAAGCAATGATTTCTCCTTAGAATTCATAGGATTAGGACATAATGAAGGAACCACAATTTCTCTACTAATGTTGTTAGAATTCACAACCTTAGGTAAAAAATTCAAAAGAAGTTCGCAGCACCGCCTTATCCTGATGCAAAATCAGAAAAGGAGACTCACAAAAAAGAGTAGATAATTCAGAGACTCTTCTGGCAGAAGAGATGGCCAAAGAAACAAAACTTTCCAAGAAAGTAATATAACGACCAAAGAATGCATGGGTTCAAAAGGAGGAGCTTGAAGAGCCCCCAGAACCAAATTCAAACTCCAAGGAGGAGAAATTGACTTAATGACAGGTTTTATACGAACCAAAGGTTGTACAAAACAATGAATATCAGGAAGATTAGCAATCCTTCTGTGAAAAAGAACAGAAAGAGCAGAGATTTGACCTTTATCTAAACCATCCTGAAGAAACTGTAAAATTCTCGGTATTCAAAAAGAATGCCAAGAAAAAAGATGAGAAAGACACTAAGAAATATAAGTCTTCCAGACTCTATAATATATCTCTCTAGATACAGATTTACGAGCCTGTCACATAGTATCAATCACAGAGTCAGAGAAACCTCTTTGACCAAGAATCAAGCGTTCAAACTCCATACCTTAAAATTAAGGTAATGAGATCCTGATGGAAAAAAGAACCTTGAGACAGAAAGACTGGTCTTAACGGAAGAGTCCACAGATGGCAAGAGGCCATCCGGACAAGATCCGCATACCAAAACCTGTGAGACCATGCTGGAGCTACCAGCAGGACAAACGAGCATTCCTTTAGAATATTGGAAAATACCCTTGGAAGAAGAACTAGAGGCGGAAAGATATAGGCAGGATGACACTTGTAAGGAAGAGATAATGCATCCACTGCCTCCGCCCGAGGATCCCGGGATCCGGACAGATACCAGGGAAGTTTCTTGTTTAGATGAGAAGCCATCAGATCTATTTCTGGGAGTTCCCAAATTTGAACAATCTGAGGAAATACCTCTGGGTGAAGAGACCATTCGCCCAGGTGCAACGTTTGGTGACTGAGATAATCCGCTTTCCAATTGTCCATACCTGGGATATGAACCGCAGAGATTAGACACGAGCTGGATTCCGCCCAAACCAAAATTCGAGATACTTCTTTCATAGCCAGAGGACTGTGAGTCCCTCCTTGATGATTGATGTATGCCACAGTTGTGACATTGTCTATCTGAAAACAAATGAACAACTCTCTCTTCAGAAGAGGCCAAGACTGAAGAGCTCTGAAATTGCACGGAGTTCCAAAATATTGATCGGAAATCTCACCTCCTGAGATTCCCAAACCCCTTGTGCTTTCAGATACCCCCACACAGCTCCCCAACCTGTAAGACTTGCATCTGTTGAGATCATAGTCCAGGTCGGAAGAACAAAGAAGCCCCCTGAACTAAATGATGGTGATCTGTCCACCATGTCAGAGAGTGTCGTATAACCGGTTTAAAGATATTAATTGAGATATCTTTGAGTAATCCCTGCACCATTGGTTCAGCATACAGAGCTAAAGAGGTCGCATGTGAAAACGAGCAAAGGAGATCGCATCTGATGCGGCAGTCCTAAGACCTAAAATTTCCATGCATAAGGCTACCAAAGGGAATGATTGTGACTGAAGGTTTTGACAAGCTGATATCAATGTTAAACTTCTCTTGTCTGACAAGGACAGAGTCATAGACACTGAATCTATCTAGAAACCTAAAAAGGTTACCCTTGTCTGAGGAATCAATGAACTGATTGGTAAATTGATCCTCCAACCATGAACTTGAAGAAACAACACAAGTCGATTCGTATAAGATTCTTCGAAAATGAGAAGACTGAGCAAGTACCAAGATATCGTCCAAATAAGGAAATACCAAAACCCTGTTCTCTGATTACAGAAAGAAGGGCACAGAGAACCTTTGAAAAAAATTCTTGGAACTGAGGCTAGGCCAAACGGTAGAGCCACAAACTGGTAATGCTTGTCTAAAAAGAGAATCTCAGACACTAAAAGTGATCTGGATGAATCGGAATATGCAGATACACATCCTGTAAATCTATTGAAGACATATAATGCCCTTGCTAAACAAAAGGCAGGATAGTCCTACAGTAACCATCTTAAATGTTGGTATCCTTACATAACGATTCAATATTGATAGATCCAGAACTGGTCTGAAGGAATTGACCTTCTTTGGTACAATGAAGAGATAAAATAAAACCCCAGCCCCTGTTCCAGAACTGGAACTGGCATAATTACTCCAGCCAACTCTAGATCTGAAACACATTTCAGAAATGCTGAGCCTTTGCTGTGTTAACTGGGACACGGGAAAGAAAAAAATCTCTTAGCAGGAGGCCTTAACTTGAAGCCAATTCTGTACCTTTCTGAAACAATGTTCTGAAACCAGAGAATGAGAACGGAATTGATCCAAATTTCTTTGAAGAAAACGTAATCTGCCCCATACCAGCTGAGCTGGAATAAGGTCCGCACCTACATGGGTACTTAGGAGCTGGCTATAGGTTTCTATAAGGCTTGGATATATTCCAAACTGGAAATAGTTTCCAAACTGATACCGCTCCTAACAGTTGAGATAATAATTTATTACCCTGGAAAGAAAGGGAAAGCAAAGTTGAATTAGAAGACATATCAGCATTCCAAGTTTAATCCATAAAGCTTTTCTAGCTAAAATAGCTAGAGACATATACCTGACATCAACTCTAATGACATCAAAAGATGGTATCACCAATAAAATTATTAGCATGTTATAGAATAATAATAATGCTATGTAATTTTGATCTGTGACTTGTTGCGCTAAAGCTTCTTAACCAAAAAGTTGAAGCTGCAGCAACATCCACTAAAAATATAGCAGGTCTAAGAAGATTACCTGAACATAAGTAAGCTTTTCTTAGAAAGGATTCAATTTTCCTATCTAAAGGATCCTTAAATGAAGTACTATCTGCCGTAGAAATAGTAGTACATTTAGCAGGAGTAGAGACAACCCCATAACCTTAGGGATTTTGTCCCAAAAAAACTCTAATCTGTCAGATGGCACAGGATATAATTGCTTAAACGTTTAGAAGGAGTAAAAGAATTACCCAAATTATTCCATTCCCTGGAAATTACTTCAGAAATAGCATCAGGGAGATTAAACACTTCTGGAATAACTACAGGAGATTTAAAAACCTAATTTAAACGTTTAGATTTAGTATCAAGAGGACCAGAATCCTCTATTTCTAATGCAATTAATACTTCTTAAAATAAAGAACGAATAAATTCCATCTTGAACAAATACAAAGATTTATCAGCATCAACCTCTGAGACAGAAACCTCTGAACCAGAAGAACCATTATCAGTATCAGAATGATGATGTTCATTTAAAAATTCATCTGAAAAAAGAGAAGTTTTAAAAGACTTTTATGTAAACTAGAAGGAGAAATAACAGACATAGCCTTCTTAATGGATTTAAAAAATAAAATCTCATGTTATCAGGAACACTCTGAAAATTAGATGTTGACGGAACAGCAACAGGTAATGTAACAGTACTAAAGGAAATTTTATCTGCATTAATAAGTTTGTCATGACATGCAATACAAACAACAGCTGGAGAAACAGATACCAAAAATTTATAGCAGATACACTTAGCTTGGTAGCTCCAGCACCGGGCAGTAATTTTCCTGAAGTATCTTCTGACTCAGTTGCAACGTGGAACATCTTGCAATATGTAAAAGAAAAAACAACATATAAAGCAAAATTGATCAAATTCCTTAAATGACAGTTTCAGGAATGGGAAAAAAATGCCAGTGAACAAGCTTCTAGCAACCAGAAGCAATAAATAATGAGACTTAAATAATGTGGAGACAAAAGCGACGCCCATATTTTTTTAGCGCCAAATAAGACGCCCACATTATTTGGCGCCTAAATGCTTTTGGCGCCAAAAATGACGCCACATCCGGAACGCCGACATTTTTGGCGCAAAAGAATGTCAAAAAAATGACGCAACTTCCGGCGACACGTATGACGCCGGAAACAGAAAAGATTTTTTTTTTTGCGCCAAAAAAGTCCGCGCCAAGAATGACGCAATAAAATGAAGCATTTTCAGCCCCCGCGAGCCTAACAGCCCACAGGGAAAAAGTCAAATTTTTTAAGGTAAGAAAAAATGATTGGTTCAAATGCATTATCCCAAATATGAAACCGACTGTCTGAAAAAAACAAAATTTATGCTTACCTGATAAATTCATTTCTCCTGTAGTGTGGTCAGTCCACGGGTCATCATTACTTCTGGGATATTATCTCCTCCCCTACAGGAAGTGCAAGAGGATTCACCCAGCAGAGCTGCTATATAGCTCCTCCCCTCTACGTCACCTCCAGTCATTCGACCAAAGGACCAACGAGAAAGGAGAAGCCCAAGGGTGTAGTGGTGACTGGAGTATAATCCAAAATTTTTTTTTAGCCTGCCATAAAAAAACAGGGCGGGCCGTGGACTGACCACACTACAGGAGAAATGAATTTATCAGGTAAGCATAAATTTTGTTTTCTCCTGTTAAGTGTGGTCAGTCCACGGGTCATCATTACTTCTGGGATACCAATACCAAAGCAAAAGTACACGGATGACGGGAGGGACAGGCAGGCTCTTTATACGGAGGGAACCACTGCCTGAAGAACCTTTCTCCCAAAAACAGCCTCCGAAGAAGCAAAAGTGTCAAATTTGTAAAATTTGGAAAAAGTATGAAGAGAAGACCAAGTTGCAGCCTTGCAAATCTGTTCAACAGAAGCCTCATTCTTAAAGGCCCAAGTGGAAGCCACAGCTCTAGTAGAATGAGCTGTAATTCTTTCAGGAGGCTGCTGTCCAGCAGTCTCATAGGCTAATCGTATTATGCTACGAAGCCAAAAAGAGAGAGAGGTAGCCGAAGCTTTTTGACCTCTCCTCTGACCAGAATAAACGACAAACAGGGAAGACGTTTGACGAAAATCCTTAGTTGCCTGTTGATAAAATTTCAGGGCACGGACTACATCTAGATTATGTAGCAGACGTTCCTTCTTCGAGGAAGGATTAGGACACAAAGATGGAACAACAATCTCTTGATTGATATTCCTGTTAGTGACCACCTTAGGTAGGAACCCAGGTTTAGTACGCAGAACTACCTTGTCTGAATGAAAAATCAGATAAGGAGAATCACAATGTAAGGCAGATAACTCAGAAACTCTTCGAGCCGAGGAAATAGCCATTAAAAACAGAACTTTCCAAGATAACAACTTGATATCAATGGAATGAAGGGGTTCAAACGGAACACCCTGTAAAACATTAAGAACTAAGTTCAAACTCCATGGCGGAGCAACAGTTTTAAACACAGGCTTGATCCTAGCTAAAGCCTGACAAAAAGCTTGAACGTCCGGAACTTCTGACAGACGTTTGTGTAAAAGAATGGACAGAGCTGAAATCTGTCCCTTTAAAGAACTAGCGGATAACCCCTTTTCTAAACCTTCTTGTAGAAAAGACAATATCCTTGGAATCCTAACCTTACTCCATGAGTAACTCTTGGATTCGCACCAATATAAGTATTTACGCCATATTTTATGGTAAATA
The DNA here is from genome assembly GCF_027579735.1 of Bombina bombina. Lineage (NCBI taxonomy): Eukaryota > Metazoa > Chordata > Amphibia > Anura > Bombinatoridae > Bombina > Bombina bombina. Next base: position 6,191,735 of record NC_069505.1, read on the forward strand.
CTTCTGGTAACAGGCTTCCTAGCCTGTATTAAGGTATCAATAACTGGCTCAGAAAAACCACGTTTTGATAAAATCAAGCGTTCAATTTCCAAGCAGTCAGCTTCAGAGAAGTTAGATTTTGATGTTTGAATGGACCCTGGATCAGAAGGTCCTGTTTCAGAGGTAGAGACCAAGGCGGACAGGATGACATGTCCACTAGATCTGCATACCAAGTCCTGCGTGGCCATGCAGGTGCTATTAGAATCACTGATGCTTTCTCCTGTTTGATTCTGGCAATCAATCGAGGAAGCATCGGGAAGGGTGGAAACACATAAGCCATCCCGAAGGTCCAAGGTGCTGTCAAAGCATCTATCAGAACCGCTCCCGGATCCCTGGATCTGGACCCGTAGCGAGGAAGATTGGCGTTCTGACGAGACGCCATGAGATCTATCTCTGGTTTGCCCCAACGTCGAAGTATCTGGGCAAAGACCTCCGGATGAAGTTCCCACTCCCCCGGATGAAAAGTCTGACGACTTAAGAAATCCGCCTCCCAGTTCTCCACTCCCGGGATGTGGATTGCAGACAGGTGGCAAGAGTGAGACTCTGCCCAGCGAATTATCTTTAATACTTCCATCATTGCTAGGGAGCTTCTTGTCCCTCCCTGATGGTTGATGTAAGCTACAGTCGTGATGTTGTCCGACTGAAACCTGATGAACCCCCGAGTTGTTAACTGGGGCCAAGCCAGAAGGGCATTGAGAACTGCTCTCAATTCCAGAATGTTTATTGGAAGGAGACTCTCCTCCTGATTCCATAGTCCCTGAGCCTTCAGAGAATTCCAGACAGCACCCCAACCTAGTAGGCTGGCGTCTGTTGTTACAATTGTCCAGTCTGGCCTGCTGAATGGCATCCCCCTGAACAGGTGTGGCCGATAAAGCCACCATAGAAGAGAATTTCTGGTCTCTTGATTCAGATTCAGAGTGGGGGACAAATCTGAGTAATCCCCATTCCACTGACTTAGCATGCACAATTGCAGCGGTCTGAGATGTAGGCGTGCAAAAGGTACTATGTCCATTGCCGCTACCATTAAGCCGATCACCTCCATGCATTGAGCTACTGACGGGTGTTGAATGGAATGAAGGACCCGGCATGCATTTTGAAGCTTTGTTAACCTGTCTTCTGTCAGGTAAATCTTCATTTCTACAGAATCTATCAGAGTCCCCAAGAAGGGAACTCTTGTGAGTGGAAAGAGAGAACTTTTCTTTTCGTTCACCTTCCATCCATGCGACCTTAGAAATGCCAGTACTAACTCTGTATGAGACTTGGCAGTTTGAAAGCTTGAAGCTTGTATCAGAATGTCGTCTAGGTACGGAGCTACCGAAATTCCTCGCGGTCTTAGTACCGCCAGAAGAGTACCCAGAACCTTTGTGAAGATTCTTGGAGCCGTAGCCAATCCGAATGGAAGAGCTACAAACTGGTAATGCCTGTCTAGAAAGGCAAACCTTAGATACCGGTAATGATTTCTGTGCATCGGTATGTGAAGGTAAGCATCCTTTAAATCCACTGTGGTCATGTACTGACCCTCTTGGATCATGGGCAAAATTGTTCGAATAGTTTCCATCTTGAACGATGGAACTCTTAGGAATTTGTTTAGGATCTTTAAATCCAAGATTGGCCTGAAAGTTCCCTCTTTTTTGGGAACTACAAACAGATTTGAGTAAAACCCTTGTCCTTGTTCCGACCGCGGAACTGGATGGATCACTCCCATTAATAAAAGATCTTGTACGCAGCGTAGGAACGCTTCTTTCTTTATTTGGTTTGTTGACAACCTTGACAGATGAAATCTCCCTCTTGGGGGAGAGGATTTGAAGTCCAGAAGGTATCCCTGAGATATGATCTCTAACGCCCAGGGATCCTGAACATCTCTTGCCCAAGCCTGGGCGAAGAGAGAAAGTCTGCCCCCTACTAGATCCGGTCCCGGATCGGGGGCCCTCGATTCATGCTGTCTTAGGGGCAGCAGCAGGTTTCCTGGCCTGCTTGCCCTTGTTCCAGGACTGGTTAGGTTTCCAGCCTTGTCTGTAGCGAGCAACAGCTCCTTCCTGTTTTGGTGCAGAGGAAGTTGATGCTGTTCCTGCTTTAAAATTACGAAAGGAACGAAAATTAGACTGTCTAGCCCTAGGTTTGGCTTTGTCCTGAGGCAGGGCATGGCCTTTACCTCCTGTAATGTCAGCGATAATCTCCTTCAACCCGGGCCCGAATAAGGTCTGCCCTTTGAAAGGTATATTAAGCAATTTAGATTTAGAAGTAACATCAGCTGACCAGGATTTTAGCCACAGTGCTCTGCGTGCCTGAATGGCAAATCCGGAATTCTTAGCCGTAAGTTTAGTTAAATGTACTACGGCATCTGAAATAAATGAGTTAGCTAACTTAAGGGTTTTAAGTTTGAGTGTAATCTCATCTAGTGTAGATGATTCAAGTGTCTCTTCCAGAGACTCAAACCAAAATGCTGCTGCAGCTGTGACAGGCGCAATACATGCAAGAGGTTGCAATATAAAACCTTGTTGAACAAACATTTTCTTAAGGTAACCCTCTAATCTTTTATCCATTGGATCTGAAAAAGCACAGCTATCCTCCACCGGGATAGTGGTACGCTTAGCTAAAGTAGAAACTGCTCCCTCCACCTTAGGGACCGTTTGCCATAAGTCCCGTGTGGTGGCGTCTATTGGAAACATTTTTCTAAATATCGGAGGAGGTGAGAACGGCACACCGGGCCTATCCCACTCCTTAGTAACAATTTCAGTAAGTCTCTTAGGTATAGGAAAAACATCAGTACTCGCCGGTACCGCAAAATATTTATCCAACCTACACATTTTCTCTGGTATTGCAACTGTGTTACAATCATTCAGAGCCGCTAACACCTCCCCTAGTAATACACGGAGGTTTTCCAGCTTAAATTTAAAATTTGAAATATCTGAATCCAGTCTGTTTGGATCAGAACCGTCACCCACAGAATGAAGTTCTCCGTCCTCATGTTCTGCCACCTGTGACGCAGTGTCTGACATGGCCCTAATATTATCAGCGCACTCTGTTCTCACCCCAGAGTGATCACGCTTGCCTCTAAGTTCTGGTAATTTAGCCAAAACTTCAGTCATAACAGTAGCCATATCCTGTAATGTGATTTGAAATGGCCGCGCAGATGTACTCGGCGCTACAATATCACGCACCTCCCGAGCGGGAGATGCAGGTACTGACACGTGAGGCGAGTTAGTCGGCATAACTCTCCCCTCGTTGTTAGGTGAAATATGTTCAGTTTGTACAGATTGACTTTTATTTAAAGTAACATCAATACAATTAGTACATAAATTTCTATTGGGCTCCACTTTGGCATTAGCACATATAGCACATGTATCTTCCGCTGAATCAGACATGTTTAACACACTAGCAATAAACTAGCAACTTGGAAATGCTTTTCAAGTAATTTACAATAATATGAAAACGAACTGTGCCTATAAGAAGCACAGAAAAAATTATGACAGTTGAAAATAATTAAGTTATAGCATCAAATCTTTGTAAGAAATATACAATTTTAGCAAAGGATTGTTCCCATTAGCAAAGGATAACTAACCCTGGCAGCAGAAAAAATACACAAATAAACGTTTTTTATCACAGTCAACTACAATCTTCACAGCTCTGCTGTGAATGATTACCTCCCTCAAAAAAGGCTTTGGAGATCCCTGAGTTCTGTAGAGATGAACCGGATCATGCAGGAAGAAAATGAACCTCTGACTGAGTTTTTTGATGCGTAGTAAAAGCGCCAAAAATGGCCCCTCCCCCTCACACATAACAGTGAGAGAGATCATTAAACTGCTTTAATTTAAACAAAACTATTGCCAAGTGGAAAAAATAGTGCCCAAAACATTTTTTCACCCAGTACCTCAGAGAAATAAACGTTTTTACATGCCAGCAAAAAAACGTTTAACCTCAATAAATTAATTGTTATTTAAAACCTATTGCAAGTCCCTGCAAATTAGGTTAAGTCTATGCATACAGTATAAATCCAGTGAAGTACCATTCCCCAGAATACTGAAGTGTAAAATATACATACATGACAGCCTGATACCAGCTACATCTACTGCATTTAAGGCTGAGTTTACATTATAACGGTATGGTAGGATTTTCTCATCAATTCCATGTCAGAAAATAATAAACTGCTACATACCTCTTTGCAGATTAATCTGCCCGCTGTCCCCTGATCTGAAGTTTACCTCTCCTCAGATGGCCGAGAAACAGCAATATGATCTTAACTACTCCGGCTAAAATCATAGAAAAAACTCAGGTAGATTCTTCTTCAAATTCTACCAGAGAATGAATAACACACTCCGGTGCTATTATAAAATAACAAACTTTTGATTGAAGGTAATAAACTAATTAAATCACCACAGTCCTCTCACACATCCTATCTATTCGTTGGGTGCAAGAGAATGACTGGAGGTGACGTAGAGGGGAGGAGCTATATAGCAGCTCTGCTGGGTGAATCCTCTTGCACTTCCTGTAGGGGAAGAGATAATATCCCAGAAGTAATGATGACCCGTGGACTGACCACACTTAACAGGAGAAAAGGAATGTTGAACATCCTGAGTCAAGGCAAATAAATGTTTGAATACATATATTTAGAACTTTTTTATAAAGTGCCCAACCATAGCTTAGAGTGTCACAGAAAATAAGACTTACTTACCCCAGGACACTCATCTACATGTTTGTAGAAAGCCAAACCAGTACTGAAACGAAAATCAGCAGAGGTAATGGTATATATATAAGAGTATATCGTCGATCTGAAAAGGGAGGTAAGAGATGAATCTCCACGACCGATAACAGAGAACCTATGAAATAGACCCCGTAGAAGGAGATAATTGAATTCAAATAGGCAATACTCTCCTCACATCCCTCTGACATTCACTGCACGCTGAGAGGAAAACCGGGCCCCAACTTGCTGCGGAGCGCATATCAACGTAGAATCTAGCACAAACTTACTTCACCACCTCCATAGGAGGCAAAGTTTGTAAAACTGAATTGTGGGTGTGGTGAGGGGTGTATTTATAGGCATTTTAAGGTTTGGGAAACTTTGCCCCTCCTGGTAGGAATGTATATCTCATATGTCACTAGTTCATGGACTCTTGCTAATTACATGAAAGAAATGCAGATATGCATCCTGTAAATCTATTGTGGACATATAATGCCCTTGCTGAACAAAAGGCAAGATAGTCCTTACAGTTACCATTTTGAACGTTGGTATCCTTACATAACGATTCAATATTTTTAGATCCAGAACTGGTCTGAAGGAATTCTCCTTCTTTGGTACAATGAAGAGATTTGAATAAAACCCCATCCCCTGTTCCGGAACTGGAACCGGCATAATTACGCCAGCCAACTCTAGATCTGAAACACAATTCAGAAATGCTTGAGCTTTCACTGGATTTACTGGGATACGAGAAAGAAAAAATCTCTTTGCAGGAGGTCTCATCTTGAAACCAATTCTGTACCCTTCTGAAACAATGTTCTGAATCCAAAGATTATGAACAGAATTGATCCAAATTTCTTTGAAAAAACGTAACCTGCCCCCTACCAGCTGAGCTGGAATGAGGGCCGCACCTTCATGTGGACTTAGAAGCTGGCTTTGCCTTTCTAGAAGGCTTGGATTTATTCCAGACTGGAGATGGTTTCCAAACTGAAACTGCTCCTGAGGATGAAGGATCAGGCTTTTGTTCTTTGTTGAAACGAAAGGAACGAAAACGATTATTAGCCCTGTTTTTACCCTTAGATTTTCTATCCTGTGGTAAAAAAGTTCCTTTCCCACCAGTAACAGTTGAGATAATAGAATCCAACTGAGAACCAAATAATTTGTTACCCTGGAAAGAAATGGAAAGTAGAGTTGATTTAGAAGCCATATCAGCATTCCAAGTTTTAAGCCATAAAGCTCTTCTGGCTAAAATAGCTAGAGACATAAACCTGACATCAACTCTGATATCAAAAATGGCATCACAGATAAAATTATTAGCATGTTGAAGAAGAATAATAATATTATGAGAATCATGATCTGTTACTTGTTGCGCTAAAGTTTCCAACCAAAAAGTTGAAGCTGCAGCAACATCAGCCAATGATATAGCAGGTCTAAGAAGATAACTTGAACACAGATAAGCTTTTCTTAGAAAGGATTCAATTTTCCTATCTAAAGGATCCTTAAACGAAGTACCATCTGACGTAGGAATAGTAGTACGTTTAGCAAGGGTAGAAATAGCCCCATCAACTCTAGGGATTTTGTCCCAAAATTCTAATCTGTCAGACGGCACAGGATATAATTGCTTAAAACGTTTAGAAGGAGTAAATGAATTACCCAATTTATCCCATTCTCTGGAAATTACTTCAGAAATAGCATTAGGAACAGGAAAAACTTCTGGAATAACCACAGGAGATTTAAAGACCTTATCTAAACGTTTAGAATTAGTATCAAGAGGACCAGAATCCTCGATTTCTAAAGCAATTAGTACTTCTTTAAGTAAAGAACGAATAAATTCCATTTTAAATAAATATGAAGATTTATCAGCATCAATCTCTGAGACAGAATCCTCTGAACCAGAAGAGTCATCAGAATCAGAATGATGATGTTCATTTAAAAATTCATCTGTAGAAAGAGAAGTTTTAAAAGATTTTTTATGTTTACTAGAAGGAGAAATAACAGACATAGCCTTCTTGATGGATTCAGAAACAAAATCTCTTATGTTATCAGGAACATTCTGCACCTTAGATGTTGAAGGAACTGCAACAGGCAATGGTACATTACTAAAGGAAAACATAATTTATGCTTACCTGATAAATTCCTTTCTTCTGTAGTGTGATCAGTCCACGGGTCATCATTACTTCTGGGATATTACTCCTCCCCAACAGGAAGTGCAAGAGGATTCACCCAGCAGAGCTGCATATAGCTCCTCCCCTCTACGTCACTCCCAGTCATTCGACCAAGGACCAACGAGAAAGGAAAAGCCAAGGGTGAAGTGGTGACTGGAGTATAAATTAAAAAATATTTACCTGCCTTAAAAACAGGGCGGGCCGTGGACTGATCACACTACAGAAGAAAGGAATTTATCAGGTAAGCATAAATTATGTTTTCTTCTGTTAAGTGTGATCAGTCCACGGGTCATCATTACTTCTGGGATACCAATACCAAAGCAAAAGTACACGGATGACGGGAGGGATAGGCAGGCTCTTTATACAGAAGGAACCACTGCCTGAAGAACCTTTCTCCCAAAAATAGCCTCCGATGAAGCAAAAGTGTCAAATTTGTAAAATTTGGAAAAAGTATGAAGCGAAGACCAAGTTGCAGCCTTGCAAATCTGCTCAACAAAGGCCTCATTCTTGAAGGCCCAAGTGGAAGCCACAGCTCTAGTAGAATGAGCTGTAATTCTTTCAGGAGGCTGCTGTCCAGCAGTCTCATAAGCTAAACGAATTATGCTACGAAGCCAAAAGGAAAGAGGTAGCAGAAGCTTTTTGACCTCTCCTCTGCCCAGAGTAGACGACAAACAGAGAAGACGTTTGTCGAAATTCCTTAGTTGCCTGTAAGTAAAATTTTAGAGCACGGACTACATCCAGGTTGTGCAGTAGACGTTCCTTCTTCGAAGAAGGATTTGGGCACAAAGAAGGAACAACAATCTCTTGATTGATATTCCTGTTAGTAACTACCTTAGGTAAGAACCCAGGTTTAGTACGCAGAACTACCTTATCCGAATGAAAAATCAAATAAGGAGAATCACAATGTAAGGCTGATAATTCAGAGACTCTTCGAGCCGAGGAAATAGCCATTAAAAATAGAACTTTCCAAGATAACAACTTTATATCAATGGAATGAAGGGGTTCAAACGGAACGCCCTGTAAAACATTAAGAACAAGGTTTAAACTCCATGGTGGAGCAACAGTTTTAAACACAGGCTTAATCCTGGCCAAAGCCTGACAAAAAGCCTGGACGTCAGGAACTTCTGACAGACGTTTGTGTAACAGAATGGACAGAGCTGAGATCTGTCCCTTTAATGAACTAGCAGATAAACCCTTTTCTAAACATTCTTGTAGAAAAGACAATATCCTAGGAATCCTAACCTTACTCCAAGAGTAACCTTTGGATTCACACCAATATAGGTATTTACGCCATATCTTATGGTAAATCTTTCTGGTAACAGGTTTCCTAGCCTGTATTAAGGTATCAATAACTGACTCAGAAAACCCACGTCTTGATAAAATCAAGCGTTCAATTTCCAAGCAGTCAGCTTCAGAGAAGTTAGATTTTGATGTTTGAAGGGACCCTGTATCAGAAGGTCCTGTTTCAGAGGTAGAGACCAAGGTGGACAGGATGACATGTCCACCAGGTCTGCATACCAAGTCCTGCGTGGCCACGCAGGTGCTATTAGAATCACTGATGCTCTCTCTTGTTTGATTTTGGCAATCAATCGAGGAAGCATCGGGAAGGGTGGAAACACGTAAGCCATCCTGAAGTCCCAAGATGCTGTCAGGGCATCTATCAGGACTGCTCCTGGATCCCTGGATCTGGACCCGTAACGAGGAAGCTTGGCGTTCTGTCGAGACGCCATGAGATCTATCTCTGGTTTGCCCCAACGTCGAAGTATTTGGGCAAAGACCTCCGTATGGAGTTCCCACTCCCCCGGATGAAAAGTCTGACGACTTAAGAAATCCGCCTCCCAGTTCTCCACTCCCGGGATGTGGATTGCTGACAGGTGGCAAGAGTGAGACTCTGCCCAGCGAATTATCTTTGATACTTCCATCATAGCTAGGGAGCTTCTTGTCCCTCCCTGATGGTTGATGTAAGCTACAGTCGTGATGTTGTCCGACTGAAACCTGATGAACCCCCGAGTTGTCAACTGGGGCCAAGCCAGGAGGGCATTGAGAACTGCTCTCAATTCCAGAATGTTTATTGGCAGGAGACTCTCCTCCTGACTCCATTGTCCCTGAGCCTTCAGAGAATTCCAGACGGCACCCCAACCTAGAAGGCTGGCGTCTGTTGTTACAATTGTCCAGTCTGGTCTGCTGAATGGCATCCCCCTGGACAGATGTGGCCGAGAAAGCCACCATAGAAGAGAATTTCTGGTCTCTTGATCCAGATTCAGAGAAGGGGATAAGTCTAAGTAATCCCCATTCCACTGACTTAGCATGCACAGTTGCAGTGGTCTGAGGTGTAAGCGTGCAAAGGGTACTATGTCCATTGCCGCTACCATTAAGCCGATTACCAACATGCATTGAGCCACTGACGGGTGTTGAATGGAATGAAGGGTGCGGCAAGCACTTTGAAGTCTTGTTAGCCTGTCCTCTGTCAGGTAAATCTTCATTTCTACAGAATCTATAAGAGTCCCCAGGAAGGGAACTCTTGTGAGTGGAACGAGTGAACTTTTCTTTTCGTTCACCTTCCATCCATGTGACCTTAGAAATGCCAGTACTAACTCTGTATGAGACTTGGCAGTTTGAAAGCTTGAAGCTTGTATCAGAATGTCGTCTAGGTATGGAGCTACCGAGATTCCCCGCGGTCTTAGTACCGCCAGAAGAGCGCCCAGAACCTTTGTGAAGATTCTTGGAGCTGTAGCCAATCCGAATGGAAGAGCCACAAACTGGTAATGCCTGTCTAGGAAGGCAAACCTTAGGTACCGGTAATGATCTTTGTGAATCGGTATGTGAAGGTAAGCATCTTTTAAATCTACAGTGGTCATGTACTGACCCTCTTGGATCATAGGAAAAATTGTCCGAATAGTCTCCATCTTGAACGATGGAACTCTTAGGAATTTGTTTAGGATCTTTAAGTCCAGGATTGGTCTGAAATTTCCCTCTTTTTTGGGAACCACAAACAGATTTGAGTAAAACCCCTGTCCCTGTTCCGATCGTGGAACTGGATGGATTACTCCCATTAACAAGAGCTCTTGTACGCAGCGTAGAAATGCCTCTTTCTTTGTCTGGATTGTTGACAACCTTGACAGATGAAATCTCTCTCTTGGAGGAGAGTATTTGAAGTCCAGAAGGTATCCCTGAGATATTATCTCTAGCGCCCAGGGATCCTGGACATCTCTTGCCCAAGCCTGGGCGAAGAGAGAAAGTCTGCCCCCCACTAGATCCGATCCCGGATCGGGGGCCCTCAATTCATGCTGTTTTAGGGGCAGCAGCAGGTTTCCTGGTCTGCTTGCCCTTGTTCCAGGACTGGTTAGGTTTCCAGCCTTGTCTGTAGCGAGCAACAGCTCCTTCCTGTTTTGGTGCAGAGGAAGTTGATGCTGCTCCTGCTTTGAAATTACGAAAGGAACGAAAAACAGAATTTATGTTTACCTGATAAATTACTTTCTCCAACGGTGTGTCCGGTCCACGGCGTCATCCTTACTTGTGGGATATTCTCTTCCCCAACAGGAAATGGCAAAGAGCCCAGCAAAGCTGGTCACATGATCCCCCCTAGGCTCCGCCTTCCCCAGTCATTCGACCGACGTAAAGGAGGAATATTTGCATAGGAGAAACCATATGATACCGTGGTGACTGTAGTTAAAGAAAATAAATTATCAGACCTGATTAAAAAACCAGGGCGGGCCGTGGACCGGACACACCGTTGGAGAAAGTAATTTATCAGGTAAACATAAATTCTGTTTTCTCCAACATAGGTGTGTCCGGTCCACGGCGTCATCCTTACTTGTGGGAACCAATACCAAAGCTTTAGGACACGGATGAAGGGAGGGAGCAAATCAGGTCACCTAGATGGAAGGCACCACGGTTTGCAAAACCTTTCTCCCAAAAATAGCCTCAGAAGAAGCAAAAGTATCAAACTTGTAAAATTTAGTAAAAGTGTGCAGTGAAGACCAAGTCGCTGCCTTACATATCTGATCAACAGAAGCCTCGTTCTTGAAGGCCCATGTGGAAGCCACAGCCCTAGTGGAATGAGCTGTGATTCTTTCAGGAGGCTGCCGTCCGGCAGTCTCATAAGCCAATCTGATGATGCTTTTAATCCAAAAAGAGAGAGAGAGGTAGAAGTTGCTTTTTGACCTCTCCTTTTACCAGAATAAACAACAAACAAGGAAGATGTTTGTCTAAAATCCTTTGTAGCATCTAAATAGAATTTTAGAGCACGAACAACATCCAAATTGTGCAACAAACGTTCCTTCTTTGAAACTGGATTCGGACACAAAGAAGGCACGACTATCTCCTGGTTAATGTTTTTGTTAGAAACAACTTTCGGAAGAAAACCAGGTTTAGTACGTAAAACCACCTTATCTGCATGGAACACCAGATAAGGAGGAGAACACTGCAGAGCAGATAATTCTGAAACTCTTCTAGCAGAAGAAATTGCAACCAAAAACAAAACTTTCCAAGATAATAACTTAATATCAACGGAATGTAAGGGTTCAAACGGAACCCCCTGAAGAACTGAAAGAACTAAATTGAGACTCCAAGGAGGAGTCAAAGGTTTGTAAACAGGCTTGATTCTAACCAGAGCCTGAACAAAGGCTTGAACATCTGGCACAGCTGCCAGCTTTTTGTGAAGTAACACAGACAAGGCAGAAATCTGTCCCTTTAAGGAACTAGCAGATAATTCTTTCTCCAAACCTTCTTGAAGAAAGGATAGAATCTTAGGAATTTTTACCTTGTCCCAAGGGAATCCTTTAGATTCACACCAACAGATATATTTTTTCCATATTTTGTGGTAAATTTTTCTAGTTACAGGCTTTCTGGCCTGAACAAGAGTATCAATGACAGAATCTGAGAACCCTCGCTTTGATAAGATCAAGCGTTCAATCTCCAAGCAGTCAGTTGGAGTGAGACCAGATTCGGATGTTCGAACGGACCTTGAACAAGAAGGTCTCGTCTCAAAGGTAGCTTCCATGGTGGAGCCGATGACATATTCACCAGGTCTGCATACCAAGTCCTGCGTGGCCACGCAGGAGCTATCAAGATCACCGATGCTCTCTCCTGATTGATCCTGGCTACCAGCCTGGGGATGAGAGGAAACGGCGGAAATACATAAGCTAGTTTGAAGGTCCAAGGTGCTACTAGTGCATCTACTAGAGTCGCCTTGGGATCCCTGGATCTGGACCCGTAGCAAGGAACCTTGAAGTTCTGACGAGAGGCCATCAGATCCATGTCTGGAATGCCCCACAATTGAGTTATTTGAGCAAAGATTTCCGGATGGAGTTCCCACTCCCCCGGATGAAATGTCTGACGACTCAGAAAATCCGCTTCCCAATTTTCCACTCCTGGGATGTGGATTGCAGACAAGTGGCAGGAGTGAGTCTCCGCCCATTGAATGATTTTGGTCACTTCTTCCATCGCCAGGGAACTCCTTGTTCCCCCCTGATGGTTGATGTACGCAACAGTCGTCATGTTGTCTGATTGAAACCGTATGAACTTGGCCTTTGCTAGCTGAGGCCAAGCCTTGAGAGCATTGAGTATCGCTCTCAGTTCCAGAATATTTATCGGTAGAAGAGATTCTTCCCGAGACCAAAGACCCTGAGCTTTCAGGGGTCCCCAGACCGCGCCCCAGCCCACCAGACTGGCGTCGGTCGTGACAATGACCCACTCTGGTCTGCGGAAGCTCATCCCCTGTGACAGGTTGTCCAGGGACAGCCACCAACGGAGTGAATCTCTGGTCCTCTGATTTACTTGTATCGTCGGAGACAAGTCTGTATAGTCCCCATTCCACTGACTGAGCATGCACAGTTGTAATGGTCTTAGATGAATGCGCGCAAAAGGAACTATGTCCATTGCCGCTACCATCAAACCTATTACTTCCATGCACTGCGCTATGGAAGGAAGAGGAACAGAATGAAGTATTTGACAAGAGTTTAGAAGTTTTGATTTTCTGGCCTCTGTCAGAAAAATCCTCATTTCTAAGGAGTCTATTATTGTTCCCAAGAAGGGAACCCTTGTTGACGGAGATAGAGAACTTTTTTCTACGTTCACTTTCCACCCGTGAGATCTGAGAAAGGCCAGGACAATGTCCGTGTGAGCCTTTGCTTGAGGAAGGGACGACGCTTGAATCAGAATGTCGTCCAAGTAAGGTACTACTGCAATGCCCCTTGGTCTTAGCACCGCTAGAAGGGACCCTAGTACCTTTGTGAAAATCCTTGGAGCAGTGGCTAATCCGAACGGAAGTGCCACAAACTGGTAATGCTTGTCCAGGAATGCGAACCTTAGGAACCGATGATGTTCCTTGTGGATAGGAATATGTAGATACGCATCCTTTAAATCCACCGTGGTCATGAATTGACCTTCCTGGATGGAAGGAAGAATTGTTCGAATGGTTTCCATTTTGAACGATGGAACCTTGAGAAACTTGTTTAGGATCTTGAGATCTAAGATTGGTCTGAACGTTCCCTCTTTTTTGGGAACTATGAACAGATTGGAGTAGAACCCCATCCCTTGTTCTCCTAATGGAACAGGATGAATCACTCCCATTTTTAACAGGTCTTCTACGCAATGTAAGAATGCCTGTCTCTTTATGTGGTCTGAAGACAATTGAGACCTGTGGAACCTCCCCCTTGGGGGAAGCCCCTTGAATTCCAGAAGATAACCTTGGGAGACTATTTCTAGTGCCCAAGGATCCAGAACATCTCTTGCCCAAGCCTGAGCGAAGAGAGAGAGTCTGCCCCCCACCAGATCCGGTCCCGGATCGGGGGCCAACATTTCATGCTGTCTTGGTAGCAGTGGCAGGTTTCTTGGCCTGCTTTCCCTTGTTCCAGCCGTGCATTGGTCTCCAGGCTGGCTTGGCTTGAGAAGTATTACCCTCTTGCTTAGAGGACGTAGCACTTGGGGCTGGTCCGTTTCTACGAAAGGGACGAAAATTAGGTTTATTTTTGGCCTTGAAAGACCTATCCTGAGGAAGGGCGTGGCCCTTACCCCCAGTGATATCAGAGATAATCTCTTTCAAGTCAGGGCCAAACAGCGTTTTCCCCTTGAAAGGAATGTTAAGGAGATTGTTCTTGGAAGACGCATCCGCTGACCAAGATTTCAACCAAAGCGCTCTACGCGCCACAATAGCAAACCCAGAATTCTTCGCCGCTAACCTAGCCAATTGCAAAGTGGCGTCTAGGGTGAAAGAATTAGCCAATTTGAGAGCACGGATTCTGTCCATAATCTCCTCATAAGGAGGAGAATCACTATCGATCGCCTTTACTAGCTCATCGAACCAGAAACACGCGGCTGTAGTGACAGGGACAATGCATGAAATTGGTTGTAGAAGGTAACCTTGCTGAACAAACATCTTTTTAAGCAAACCTTCTAATTTTTTATCCATAGGATCTTTGAAAGCACAACTATCTTCTATGGGTATAGTGGTGCGTTTGTTTAAAGTAGAAACCGCTCCCTCGACCTTGGGGACAGTCTGCCATAAGTCCTTTCTAGGGTCGACCATAGGAAACAATTTTTTAAATATGGGGGGAGGGACGAAAGGTATACCGGGCCTTTCCCATTCTTTATTTACAATGTCCGCCACCCGCTTGGGTATAGGAAAAGCTTCTGGGAGCCCCGGGACCTCTAGGAACTTGTCCATTTTACATAGTTTCTCTGGGATGATCAAATTCTCACAATCATCCAGAGTGGATAATACCTCCTTAAGCAGAGCGCGGAGATGTTCCAACTTAAATTTAAATGTAATCACATCGGGTTCAGCTTGTTGAGAAATTTTCCCTGAATCTGAAATTTCTCCCTCAGACAAAACCTCCCTGGCCCCCTCAGACTGGTGTAGGGGCATTTCAGAACCATTATCATCAGCGTCCTCATGCTCTTCAGTATCTAAAACAGAGCAGTCGCGCTTACGCTGATAAGTGGGCATTTTGGCTAAAATGTTTTTGATAGAATTATCCATTACAGCCGTTAATTGTTGCATAGTAAGGAGTATTGGCGCGCTAGATGTACTAGGGGCCTCCTGAGTGGGCAAGACTCGTGTAGACGAAGGAGGGAATGATGCAGTACCATGCTTACTCCCCTCACTTGAGGAATCATCTTGGGCATCATTTTCAGTGTCACATAAATCACATTTATTTAAATGAGAAGGAACCTTGGCTTCCCCACATTCAGAACACAGTCTATCTGGTAGTTCAGACATGTTAAACAGGCATAAACTTGATAACAAAGTACAAAAAACGTTTTAAAATAAAAACGTTACTGTCACTTTAAATTTTAAACTGAACACACTTTATTACTGCAATTGCGAAAAAGTATGAAGGAATTGTTCAAAATTCACCAAAATTTCACCACAGTGTCTTAAAGCCTTAAAAGTATTGCACACCAAATTTGGAAGCTTTAACCCTTAAAATAACGGAACCGGAGCCGTTTTTAACTTTAACCCCTTTACAGTCCCTAGTATCTGCTTTGCTGAGACCCAACCAAGCCCAAAGGGGAATACGATACCAAATGACGCCTTCAGAAAGTCTTTTCTATGTATCAGAGCTCCTCACACATGCGACTGCATGTCATGCTGCTCAAAAACAAGTGCGCAATACCGGCGCGAAAATGAGGCTCTGCCTATGATTAGGGAAAGCCCCTAGAGAATAAGGTGTCTAAAACAGTGCCTGCCGATATTATTTAACAAAAATACCCAGATTAAATGATTCCTCAAGGCTAAATATGTGTAATATATGAATCGATTTAGCCCAGAAAATGTCTACAGTCTTAATAAGCCCATGTGAAGCCCTTATTTACTGTCTGAATAAAAATGGCTTACCGGATCCCATAGGGAAAATGACAGCTTCCAGCATTACATCGTCTTGTTAGAATGTGTCATACCTCAAGCAGCAAAAGACTGCTCACTGTTCCCCCAACTGAAGTTAATTCCTCTCAACAGTCCTGTGTGGAACAGCCATGGATTTTAGTAACGGTTGCTAAAATCATTTTCCTCATACAAACAGAAATCTTCATCTCTTTTCTGTTTCAGAGTAAATAGTACATACCAGCACTATTTTAAAATAACAAACTCTTGATTGAATAATAAAAACTACAGTTAAACACTAAAAAACTCTAAGCCATCTCCGTGGAGATGTTGCCTGTACAACGGCAAAGAGAATGACTGGGGTAGGCGGAGCCTAGGAGGGATCATGTGACCAGCTTTGCTGGGCTCTTTGCCATTTCCTGTTGGGGAAGAGAATATCCCACAAGTAAGGATGACGCCGTGGACCGGACACACCTATGTTGGAGAAACATCAGTACACACCGGCACTGCATAGTATTTATCCAGTCTACACAATTTCTCTGGCACTGCAATTGTAACACAGTCATTTCAGAGCAGCTAAAACCTCCCTGAGCAACAAGTGGAGGTTCTCAAGCATAAATTTTATTGATAATTGATAATTTTTTAAAGACAAAAAATGATCTTTATTGCTTAAAGTGAAATCAGTACATTTGGTA
>NC_069505.1:6405881-6611465 GCF_027579735.1 Bombina bombina
AGAATATCCCACAAGTAATGGATGATCCGTGGACTGGATACACCTTACAAGAAAAAAACCTCTTTACAGCCCTCAAATACAGCAGGAATCTCTGGAGAAGTAGCTGGATGCTTCTGAGGTAAATAAACTGTGCAACTGAAAATAGGCCCCTCCCACCTCACTCAATGTTATGGGGCCTAAAAGAAACACCACAGAGTGTTTCTTAAACTAGCCATGTGGGTTAATAACCCTTAAAACAAGCCACAAAGACCCCTTAAAGTCCCTCAAAAAACTTTATATTTGTAATTAAACCAAAACGTTTTTTCCTGTCACCAGTAACTATGAGCCCTTTATGCAAGGTTGGATTCCTCTTTTACTGAATACAGCCTACCTTTCCCTCATGGGGATATTGCCAGCCTTTTCTAGAAATAACACAGTCTGACTAGAAAAAAATAGACTGAACATACCTTAATGCAGTTTAGCCTGCAAACTGTTCCCCCAACTGAAGTTTTCCTGTACTCTTCAGCCCTTGTGAGAACAGAAGTGGATCTTAGTTACAAAATGCTAAGATCATCATCCTCCTTGCAGAAATCTTCATCCCTTTTTGCCAGAGAGTAAATAGTACACAACGGTACCATTTAAAATAAACTTTTGCTTGAGAAAATAAAAACTAACATTTTTGTCACCACACTCACTATACCCTTCCTAGCAGTTAAGCAGGCAAAGAGAATGACTGGGGGGCGGAGCTATATAGACAGCTCTGCTGTGGGTGCTCTCTTTGCCACTTCCTGTAGGGAAGGAGAATATCCCGCAAGTATGTATGAATCCGTGGACTCGAAATATCTTACAAGAGAAAGTATGAAGCGAAGACCAAGTCGCCGCGTTACAAATCTGTTCAACAGAAGCCTCATTTTTAAAAGCCCATGTGGAAGCCACTGCTCTAGTAGAATGAGCAGTAATTCTTTCAGGAGGCTGCTGGCCAGCAGTCTCATAAGCCAAACGGATGACACTTTTCAGCCAAAAGGAAAGAGGTAGCTATAGCCTTTTGACCTCTCCGTTTACCAGAGTAAACAACAAACAATGAAGATGTTTGACGGAAATCTTTAGTTGCTTGTAAGTAGAACTTTAAAGCACGAACCACATCAAGATTGTGCAACAGGCGTTCCTTCTTTGATGAAGGATTAGGACACAGAGAAGGAACAACAATCTCCTGATTAATATTCCTATTAGAAACAATCTTTAAAACGGTGATTAGAGGAGAAATCCAGGCCTATATAAGCTTAGTTAAGAAAAAAAATAGAGCATGGGAAGTCCAGATTAATAATAAAGTGAGGAATTCTTTCAGAAATTATTGTTCAGATCTTACAGAATTTAATTGGAGGAAGTATCTAGATAATAGGAGAGAAAGAGATATATTTTTAAAGCAAAGATCACTAGAGGAGGAAGTCAAAATTAGTTTGCAATTTAAAGGCTTCCACGGTTGCTCAGCTAAACATCTTGCTATGTTAACTAAAATCAGGAAAAAAAAAAATGCGATTCTTGCTATTCAGACTGGTAATGATCGCTTTACCGAATCTAGAGAAATTTCTGAGGTTTTTTTTTCTTATTATCAGCAACTTTACTCCAGCATAGAATCAAATGCGTTGAATCAAGAAATATTTTGGACTAAGATAAAGATGCCTCAAATACAGGTCGACGATTTAACCTCAATTAATGCACCCATCTCTATAGATGAAATAAGAAATGCTATAAATAACCTTAAACTTAACAAAGCACCAGGGCCGGATGGGCTGCCAGCAGAGCTTTATAAATGTATTGGTGAAGATCTTCTGCTAATTTTGGAAAAATTGTTTAATCACTATTTTTTGGCTGATGATACTATCTCGAGTTCTTTCTCTGCAGCTAATATATCCCTGATATTAAAGAAAGGTAAAAATGCAGAAGATCCAGCATCTTATAGGCCAATCTCTGTGCTTAATTCAGATTACAAGATTTTAATGGCTATTATCTCTTCTAGGCTTTCAATGGGCCTCCATAAAATTATCCATCCTGATCAGACAGGATTCATGGCTGCCAGAAATTCTACGAAAAATATCCGCAAGCTTATAAATTTTCTGGATTATGCCTGGAATATAGATCAAATTAGTAAGAAACCCCTGCTGCAAGATGTTGCTATTTTGTCATTAGACGCAGTCAAAGCTTTTGACTCAATTGTATGGCAGTATCTATTCAGGGCATTAGATAATTTTGGGTTTAAAGGTAATTTTGTACAATTTATATCTAAACTCTATTCAAAACCAATATCTTTCTTGCTTATTAACGGATCTTTGTCTCCTAAGATAGTTCTTCAGAGAGGTACCAGACAGGGGTGTCCCCTATCGCCATTGTTATTTAACATTGCGCTTGAGCCATTGGCGATTCGCCTTAGGGATATCTTAATAGGAGTACAGATGGGCCCTCAGAAACATAAAACGTTACTTTATGCTGATGACGTTCTGATCTTCTTAGCTAATTGTCAGCAATCCATACCGGTGATCTTACAAGCTCTTGACGATTTTAGTTCCTTCTCTGGGTACAGAACTAATTTAGAAAAAAGTGAGTTAATTTGTTTAGGTACTATCTCCCCTATATTTAATATACCGTTTAAGGTGGTTGACACTTAAGTATTTGGGTTTAGTTTTGCACAAAAATCCGTCTCAATGGTATAAGGCAAACTTTGAATCCCTGTTACAAAAAATTGAAAGAGATCTTCAGATATGGGCGGTATTTCCGTTGTCAATTATGGCTAAGATTAATCTAATAAAATCTATCATATTTCCTCGTCTTCTTTATCCCCTTCAGAATCTTCCATTATTCATCTTAAATAAAGATTTAAAGAAGATTTATACACCGTTTTCTAGATTTATCTGGAATAATAAAAAATCTCGTATATCGCTTTTTAGATTAATGCAAAAACCTGAATCGGCTGGCCTGGCTCTTCCTAATCTTAAATTATATAATGTAGTGGCAATGGCTAAAATAGCGGTAGACTGGCTTGCAGGAACTAATATTGTTTCTTCAGAAGATATGGAAACCTTTTTAATCACACCATTTTCTTTAAAGGCCATTTTGCATTTGCCGGTACGCAAGCTACCTCAGAATGTATCTGGACTTTTTACAATTAAAAATATAATTATTGCCTGGCAAAAGTTTTGTAAATGCCTGGATATAGATTTCTCATTCTCTGAATTTTTACCTATTATAGGTAATCCTAGCTTTTTACCTGGAATGTATCAGGAAGTATTTAAGGAATGGGCTCAAAAAGGGTTAGTTTCTGTGAATCAGTTATTAGATGGAAATTGTCAAATATATACGTGTCGATCTTTGTTTAATAAATATGAGTTACCCCAGGCGAATTTGTTCGCATATTTCCAAATTCGCCATTTTTTCTTCTCACAAAATTGGCTGTTTCCATTATCAATTGCTTGGTCAGATATTAGACTCTCTATTAAAAAATTCTTGGCAGGAGATTCATCGATCTCATTGTTATATGATATCATGTTGAATAAACAAAGCTTGGTATATTTGGATAATATCTGTAATTCTTGGTCTTCATTAATGCCTACAATGGATAATAAAAAAATTAAACAGTTTTGACTCTCTTTATAAATGCAGAGTTCCAATGGGCATGAGGGAATCTCATATGAAGTTGATTAATAATTTCTATCTCCTCTTAGATTATCTAAGTTTTATATAACAATGGTTAGCAGATGTCCACGCTGTTATTATAATAAAGCGGATACAGGGCACATGTTTTGGTTTTGTCCTAGAGTTAGACAGCTCTGGTTAAAGATAATTTTTTGGTTTAATAAACTATACAAAGTGTCGATAGGATTGTCTTTGGAAGAAGTCTTGCTCTTGGTTCCTTCACAAAATGCTATTAGTAATAGTACTAGAAATAGTCTTAATACTATTATATTAGTGGTTAGAAGCTGCTTGCTTAAAAATTGGAAGGCTAAGCATGTACCAGGGCTAGCTCTGATCTTTAAATATATCCAGGAACAAATAGTATATGAATCATACCATCTTAAGAATGCGTCAGAAAAGAGGATTAAGAACTTCTTATGGAAATGGTCTCCAGCTATTCTAACTTACCCAAGACCACTTCAAAAACGGATTCTTTACCCATTTTTGCAATCAATTAGTTTTGCTGAATTGACATTAGATGTTTTTCCACAGTCATGGATTGAGGGTCTTTGAAAATAAACGGTGGGTGGGCTGCAGAGGGGTGGGGGAGTTGGGAATTTTTATTTTTATTTTTTTTTCTCTCCCCCTTTTCCGCTGTGTTGTTTCTCTGTCTGTTTGTCTATGTGTTGTCCTCCCCGCCCAGGGGATAAGGAAGAATTTAAAATCCAGCAGTTAAATCGATCTTTGAGAAAATTACTAATCTTATTATAGAATTTGGTTTTCCTTGTTATGAGATTATGTGATGTACAATGCTTTGACCCTGCGTGGTGCAAAAAGATAAGATTTGGAAAAGTTTTGAAGAATGTTTTCATTAATTGATATGGTTTTTGTTAAACTTTGCTGGATTTAAATAAAGAAAAAAAAAATTGTTAAAAAACAAACAATCTCCTGATTAATATTCCTATTAGAAACAATCTTAGGAAGAAACCTAGGTTTGGTACGCAAAACCACCTTATCTGCATGGAAAACAAGGTAAGGTGAGTCACACTGTAAAGCAAATAACTCAAACTCTTCGAGCCGAAGAGATAGCTACTAAAAACAAAACTTTCCAAGATAGAAGCTTAATATCTATGGAATGCATAGGTTCAAACGGAACCCCTTGAAGAACATTAAGAACCAAGTTTAGGCTCCATGGTGGAGCAACAGGTTTAAATACAGGCTTGATCCTGACCAAGGCCTGACTAAACGCTTGAACGTCTGGGACAGCTGCTAGACATTTGTGTAAAAGAATAGACAAAGCAGATATTTGTCCTTTTAAAGAACTAGCTGATAATCCCTTCTCCAATCCTTCTTGGAGAAAAGACAACATTCTAGGAATCCTAATCTTACTCCATGAGTAACCCTTGGATTCACACCAACAAAGATATCTGAGCCAAATCTTATGATAGATTTTCCTGGTGACAGGCTTTCTAGCCTGAATCAGGGTATCAATGACCCACTCAGAGACACCACGCTTTGATAGAATCAGGCGTTCAATCGCCATGCAGTCAGATGCAGAGAAATTAGATTTGGATGCTTGAATGGACCTTGGATTAGAAGGTCCTGCCTCATTGGCAGAGTCCACGGAGGAACAGATGACATGTCCACCAGGTCTGCATACCAAGTCCTGCGTGGCCACGCAGGCGCTATCAGAATCACAAAGCTCTCTCCTGCTTGATTCTGTCAACCAGACGTGGGAGGAGAGGAAACGGTGGAAATACATAAGCCAGATTGAAGGACCAGGGCACTGCTAGAGCATCTATCAGTACCGCCTGGGGATCCCGGGACCTGGACCCGTACCAATGAAGTTTGGCGTTCTGTCGGGACGCCATCAGATCCAATTCTGGTGTGCCCCATAGCCGAGTCAGCTGGGCAAATACCTCTGGATGGAGCTCCCACTCCCCCGGATGAAAAGTCTGACGACTTAGGAAATCCGCCTCCCAGTTCTCTACCCCTGGGATATGGATTGCTGAGAGATGGCAAGAGTGATCCTCCGCCCATCAAATTATTTTGGTTACCTCCATCAACGCTAGAGAACTCAGTGTTCCTCCTTGATGATTTATATAGGCTACAGTCGTTATGTTGTCCGACTGAAATCTGATGAATTTGGCCGCAGCTAGCTGAGGCCATGCCTGAAGCGCATTGAATATCGCTCTCAGTTCTAGAATGTTTATCGGGAGGAGAGATTCCTCCCGAGACCATAAGCCCTGAGCCTTCAGGGATTTCCAGACTGCACTCCAGCCTAGCAGGCTGGCATCTGTCGTTACTATGAGCCACTCTGGCCTGCGGAAACACATTCCCTGAGACAGGTGGTCCTGAGACAACCACCAGAGAAGAGAATCTCTGGTCTCTTGGTCCAGATGCAGTTGAGGAGATAAATCTGCATAATCCCCATTCCACTGTTTGAGCATGCATAGTTGCAGTGGTCTGAGGTGTAGGCGGGCATAAGGAACTATGCCCATTGCCGCTACCATGAGTCCGATTACCTCCCTACACTGAGCCACTGATGGCCGAGGAATGGAATGAAGAGCTCGGCAAGTGATTAAAAGTTTTGATTTTCTGACCTCCGTCAGAAATATTTTCATTTCTACCGAGTCTATCAGAGTACCTAGGAAGTAAACTCTTGTGAGAGAACTCTTATGTTCACCTTCCATCCATGAGCTCTCAGAAAAGCCAACACAACATTTTTACAGTAGCATCGTAAAGCCTTAGTAACTTTGCACCACTATGCAAATAAACAGTTAACCCCTTAATGTAAAAACCGGATTGAAAAAACTTCAAAACCGGTACAATAACGTTCAGCACCTTTAGGAACGATTTGTGGGGGGAAAAAAACCTCTTTACAGCCCTCAAATACAGCAGTATTTGGATGCTTCTGAGGTAAATAAACTGCGCAACTGAGGCATGAAAATAGGCCCCTCCCACCTCACTCTGTTATGGGGCCTAAAAGAAACACCACAGAGTGTTTCTTAAACTAGCCATGTGGGTTAATAACCCTTAAACAAGCCACAAAGACCCCTTAAAGTCCCTCAAAAAACGTTATATTTGTAATTAAACCAAAATGTTTTTTCCTATTAGTGTCACCAGTAACTAAGAGCCCTTTATGCAAGCTTGGATTCCTCTTTTACTGAATACAGCTTACCTTTCCCTCATGGGGATATTGCCAGCCTTTTCTAGAAATAACAGTCTGTCTAGAAAAAAATAGACTGAACATACCTTAATGCAGTTCAGCCTGCAAACTGTTCCCCCAACTGAAGTTTTCCTGTACTCTTCAGCCCTTGTGAGAACAGCAGTGGATCTTAGTTACAAAATGCTAAGATCATCCTCCTTGCAGAAATCTTCATCCCTTTTCTGCCATAGAGTAAATAGTACACACCGGTACCATTTAAAATAAACTTTTGCTTGAGAAAATAACTAACATTTTTGTCACCACACTCACTTTACCCTTCCTAGCAGTTAAGCAGGCAAAGAGAATGACTGGGGGGCGGAGCTAAGGGAAAAGCTATATAGACAGCTCTGCTGCGGGTGCTCTCTTTACCACTTCCTGTAGGGAAGGAGAATATCCCACAAGTATGGATGAATCCGTGGACTCGATACATCTTACAAGAGAAATGAGCTATACAAAATACACACTATATATAAAGCAGAAACAGTGTACAATGATTAAAAACATATTGCCTTCTCATGTTGAAGTTTGATCACATGGTTCCTAATTTATGATAGCTGCAGCTGCTTACATTGAAGAGACAGACACATTTCCCCTTTCTCAAATATACACTAAGTTGATGTGTATAAATATATGTATGAGACACTATGTACAAAAAATATATAGATCATAGTTCCCACATACAAAGAGTACAGTAATATTCAAAAGAATCTAGACATCATGATGCAGATATATGGCACACACGCAAATAGATACATATAAACAAGACATCAAAAAGCCCCTACCTTATATGTAGCGATACAATATTTCCTTCCCCAATTATTCAATAGACATGTATACAATGTAATCCATTTGTTACCTTCCATCATAACCGCATTATGAAATTGCAATTGGAACAGGATAAATGAATACACGCTCTCAAAGAAGCAAGTAAAGCGTTGCCATAGCAACGTATCAACATGAAATGACTTATCGTGACCTTAACCAATCAGGAGTCATAAGGCAAGGTAAAATGTGTAGTAATAATGATAGCAGAGTTTTAAATGACAATACATACAAGGATAGAAGAATAACAGTAAGCTTACAGAAATATTCATCTTGATCTTACAGAGCAAACATGATAAAAAACAGAATTTATGTTTACCTGATAAATTACTTTCTCCAACGGTGTGTCCGGTCCACGGCGTCATCCTTACTTGTGGGATATTCTCTTCCCCAACAGGAAATGGCAAAGAGCCCAGCAAAGCTGGTCACATGATCCCTCCTAGGCTCCGCCTACCCCAGTCATTCGACCGACGTTAAGGAGGAATATTTGCATAGGAGAAACCATATGGTACCGTGGTGACTGTAGTTAAAGAAAATAAATTATCAGACCTGATTAAAAAAACCAGGGCGGGCCGTGGACCGGACACACCGTTGGAGAAAGTAATTTATCAGGTAAACATAAATTCTGTTTTCTCCAACATAGGTGTGTCCGGTCCACGGCGTCATCCTTACTTGTGGGAACCAATACCAAAGCTTTAGGACACGGATGAAGGGAGGGAGCAAATCAGGTCACCTAAATGGAAGGCACCACGGTTTGCAAAACCTTTCTCCCAAAAATAGCCTCAGAAGAAGCAAAAGTATCAAACTTGTAAAATTTGGTAAAAGTGTGCAGTGAAGACCAAGTCGCTGCCCTACATATCTGATCAACAGAAGCCTCGTTCTTGAAGGCCCATGTGGAAGCCACAGCCCTAGTGGAATGAGCTGTGATTCTTTCGGGAGGCTGCCGTCCGGCAGTCTCGTAAGCCAATCTGATGATGCTTTTAATCCAAAAAGAGAGAGAGGTAGAAGTTGCTTTTTGACCTCTCCTTTTACCGGAATAAACAACAAACAAGGAAGATGTTTGTCTAAAATCCTTTGTAGCATCTAAATAGAATTTTAGAGCGCGAACAACATCCAAATTGTGCAACAAACGTTCCTTCTTTGAAACTGGTTTCGGACACAGAGAAGGTACGATAATCTCCTGGTTAATGTTTTTGTTAGAAACAACTTTTGGAAGAAACCCAGGTTTAGTACGTAAAACCACCTTATCTGCATGGAACACCAGATAAGGAGGAGAACACTGCAGAGCAGATAATTCTGAAACTCTTCTAGCAGAAGAAATTGCAACTAAAAACAAAACTTTCCAAGATAATAACTTAATATCAACGGAATGTAAGGGTTCAAACGGAACCCCCTGAAGAACTGAAAGAACTAAATTGAGACTCCAAGGAGGAGTCAAAGGTTTGTAAACAGGCTTAATTCTAACCAGAGCCTGAACAAAGGCTTGAACATCTGGCACAGCTGCCAGCTTTTTGTGAAGTAACACAGACAAGGTAGAAATCTGTCCCTTCAGGGAACTTGCAGATAATCCTTTTTCCAATCCTTCTTGAAGGAAGGATAGAATCTTAGGAATCTTAACCTTGTCCCAAGGGAATCCTTTAGATTCACACCAACAGATATATTTTTTCCAAATTTTGTGGTAAATCTTTCTAGTTACAGGCTTTCTGGCCTGAACAAGAGTATCGATAACAGAATCTGAGAACCCTCGCTTCGATAAGATCAAGCGTTCAATCTCCAAGCAGTCAGCTGGAGTGAAACCAGGTTCGGATGTTCGAACGGACCCTGAACAAGAAGGTCTCGTCTCAAAGGTAGCTTCCAAGGTGGAGCCGATGACATATTCACCAGATCTGCATACCAAGTCCTGCGTGGCCACGCAGGAGCTATCAAGATCACCGACGCCCTCTCCTGATTGATCCTGGCTACCAGCCTGGGGATGAGAGGAAACGGCGGGAACACATAAGCTAGTTTGAAGGTCCAAGGTGCTACTAGTGCATCCACTAGAGCCGCCTTGGGATCCCTGGATCTGGACCCGTAGCAAGGAACTTTGAATTTCTGACGAGAGGCCATCAGATCCATGTCTGGAATGCCCCACAGCTGAGTGACTTGGGCAAAGATTTCCGGATGGAGTTCCCACTCCCCCGGATGCAATGTCTGACGACTCAGAAAATCCGCTTCCCAATTTTCCACTCCTGGGATGTGGATAGCGGACAGGTGGCAGGAGTGAGACTCCGCCCATAGAATGATTTTGGTCACTTCTTCCATCGCTAGGGAACTCCTTGTTCCCCCCTGATGGTTGATGTACGCAACAGTTGTCATGTTGTCTGATTGAAACCGTATGAACTTGGCCCTCGCTAGCTGAGGCCAAGCCTTGAGAGCATTGAATATCGCTCTCAGTTCCAGAATATTTATCGGTAGAAGAGATTCTTCCCGAGACCAAAGACCCTGAGCTTTCAGGGATCCCCAGACCGCGCCCCAGCCCATCCGACTGGCGTCGGTCGTGACAATGACCCACTCTGGTCTGCGGAATGTCATCCCTTGTGACAGGTTGTCCAGGGACAGCCACCAACGGAGTGAGTCTCTGGTCCTCTGATTTACTTGTATCTTCGGAGACAAGTCTGTATAATCCCCATTCCACTGACTGAGCATGCACAGTTGTAATGGTCTTAGATGAATGCGTGCAAAAGGAACTATGTCCATTGCCGCTACCATCAACCCGATCACTTCCATGCACTGAGCTATGGAAGGAAGAGGAACGGAATGAAGTATCCGACAAGAGTCTAGAAGCTTTGTTTTTCTGGCCTCTGTCAGAAATATCCTCATTTCTAAGGAGTCTATTATTGTTCCCAAGAAGGGAACCCTTGTTGACGGAGATAGAGAACTCTTTTCCACGTTCACTTTCCATCCGTGAGATCTGAGAAAGGCCAGGACTATGTCCGTGTGAGCCTTTGCTTGAGGAAGGGACGACGCTTGAATCAGAATGTCGTCCAAGTAAGGTACTACAGCAATGCCCCTTGGTCTTAGCAAAGCTAGAAGGGACCCTAGTACCTTTGTGAAAATCCTTGGAGCAGTGGCTAATCCGAAAGGAAGCGCCACAAACTGGTAATGCTTGTCCAGGAATGCGAACCTTAGGAACCGATGATGTTCCTTGTGGATAGGAATATGTAGATACGCATCCTTTAAATCCACCGTGGTCATGAATTGAACTTCCTGGATGGAAGGAAGAATAGTTCGAATGGTTTCCATCTTGAACGATGGAACCTTGAGAAACTTGTTTAAGATCTTGAGATCTAAGATTGGTCTGAACGTTCCCTCTTTTTTGGGAACTATGAACAGATTGGAGTAGAACCCCATCCCTTGTTCTCTTAATGGAACAGGATGAATCACTCCCATTTTTAACAGGTCTTCTACACAATGTAAGAATGCCTGTCTTTTTATGTGGTCTGAAGACAACTGAGACCTGTGGAACCTCCCCCTTGGGGGAAGCCCCTTGAATTCCAAAAGATAACCTTGGGAGACTATTTCTAGCGCCCAAGGATCCAGAACATCTCTTGCCCAAGCCTGAGCGAAGAGAGAGAGTCTGCCCCCCACCAGATCCGGTCCCGGATCGGGGGCCAACATTTCATGCTGTCTTGGTAGCAGTGGCAGGTTTCTTGGCCTGCTTTCCCTTGTTCCAGCCTTGCATTGGTCTCCAAGCTGGCTTGGCTTGAGAAGTATTACCCTCTTGCTTAGAGTACGTAGCACTTTGGGCTGGTCCGTTTCTATGAAAGGGACGAAAATTAGGTTTATTTTTTGCCTTGAAAGGCCGATCCTGAGGAAGGGCGTGGCCCTTACCCCCAGTGATATCAGAGATAATCTCTTTCAAGTCAGGGCCAAACAGCGTTTTCCCCTTGAAAGGAATGTTAAGTAGCTTGTTCTTGGAAGACGCATCAGCCGACCAAGATTTCAACCAAAGCGCTCTGCGCGCCACAATAGCAAACCCAGAATTCTTAGCCGCTAACCTAGCCAATTGCAAAGTGGCGTCTAGGGTAAAAGAATTAGCCAATTTGAGAGCATTGATCCTGTCCATAATCTCCTCATAAGGAGGAGAATCACTATCGACCGCCTTTATCAGCTCATCGAACCAGAAACATGCGGCTGTAGCGACAGGGACAACGCATGAAATTGGTTGTAGAAGGTAACCCTGCTGAACAAACATCTTTTTAAGCAAACCTTCTAATTTTTTATCCATAGGATCTTTGGAAGCACAACTATCCTCTATGGGTATAGTGGTGCGTTTGTTTAAAGTGGAAACCGCTCCCTCGACCTTGGGGACTGTCTGCCATAAGTCCTTTCTGGGGTCGACCATAGGAAACAATTTTTTAAATATGGGGGGAGGGACGAAAGGAATACCGGGCCTTTCCCATTCTTTATTAACAATGTCCGCCACCCGCTTGGGTATAGGAAAAGCTTCTGGGAGCCCCGGCACCTCTAGGAACTTGTCCATTTTACATAGTTTCTCTGGGATGACCAACTTGTCACAATCATCCAGAGTGGATAATACCTCCTTAAGCAGAATGCGGAGATGTTCCAACTTAAATTTAAATGTAATCACATCAGGTTCAGCTTGTTGAGAAATGTTCCCTGAATCAGTAATTTCTCCCTCAGACAAAACCTCCCTGGCCCCATCAGACTGGGTTAGGGGCCCTTCAGAAACATTATTATCAGCGTCGTCATGCTCTTCAGTATCTAAAACAGAGCAGTCGCGCTTACGCTGATAAGTGTTCATTTTGGCTAAAATGTTTTTGACAGAATTATCCATGACAGCCGTTAATTGTTGCATAGTAAGGAGTATTGGCGCGCTAGATGTACTAGGGGCCTCCTGAGTGGGCAAGACTCGTGTAGACGAAGGAGGGAATGATGCAGTACCATGCTTACTCCCCTCACTTGAGGAATCATCTTGGGCATCATTGTCATTGTCACATAAATCACATTTATTTAAATGAATAGGAATTCTGGCTTCCCCACATTCAGAACACAGTCTATCTGGTAGTTCAGACATGTTAAACAGGCATAAACTTGATAACAAAGTACAAAAAACGTTTTAAAATAAAACCGTTACTGTCACTTTAAATTTTAAACTGAACACACTTTATTACTGCAATTGCGAAAAAACATGAAGGAATTGTTCAAAATTCACCAAATTTTCACCACAGTGTCTTAAACCCTTAAAAGTATTGCACACCAAATTTGGAAGTTTTAACCCTTAAAATAACGGAACCGGAGCCGTTTTGAACTTAACCCCTTTACAGTCCCTGGTATCTGCTTTGCTGAGACCCAACCAAGCCCAAAGGGGAATACGATACCAAATGACGCCTTCAGAAAGTCTTTTCTAAGTATCAGAGCTCCTCTCACATGCGACTGCATGCCATGCCTCTCAAAAACAAGTGCGCAACACCGGCGCGAAAATGAGGCTCTGCCTATGCTTTGGGAAAGCCCCTAAAGAATAAGGTGTCTAAAACAGTGCCTGCCGATATTATTATATCAAAATACCCAAATAAAATGATTCCTCAAGGCTAAATATGTGTTAATAATGAATCGATTTAGCCCAGAAAAAGTCTACAGTCTTAATAAGCCCTTGTGAAGCCCTTATTTACGATCGTAATAAACATGGCTTACCGGATCCCATAGGGAAAATGACAGCTTCCAGCATTACATCGTCTTGTTAGAATGTGTCATACCTCAAGCAGCAAGAGACTGCTCACTGTTCCCCCAACTGAAGTTAATTGCTCTCAACAGTCCTGTGTGGAACAGCCATGGATTTTAGTGACGGTTGCTAAAATCATTTTCCTCATACAAACAGAAATCTTCATCTCTTTTCTGTTTCTGAGTAAATAGTACATACCAGCACTATTTCAAAATAACAAACTCTTGATTGAATAATAAAAACTACAGTTAAACACTAAAAAACTCTAAGCCATCTCCGTGGAGATGTTGCCTGTACAGCGGCAAAGAGAATGACTGGGGTAGGCGGAGCCTAGGAGGGATCATGTGACCAGCTTTGCTGGGCTCTTTGCCATTTCCTGTTGGGGAAGAGAATATCCCACAAGTAAGGATGACGCCGTGGACCGGACACACCTATGTTGGAGAAAGAATGCCAAGAAAAATGATGAGAAAGACACCAAGAAATATAAGTCTTCCAGACTCTATAATATATCTCTCGAGATACAGATTTACGAGCCTGTAACATAGTATTAATCACAGAGTCAGAGAAACCTCTTTGACCAAGAATCAAGCGTTCAATCTCCATACCTTTAAATTTAAGGATTTCAGATCCTGATGGAAAAAAGGACCTTGTGACAGAAGGTCTGGTCTTAACGGAAGAGTCCACGGTTGGCAAGAGGCCATCCGGACAAGATCCGCATACCAAAACCTGTGAGGCCATGCCGGAGCTACCAGCAGAACAAACTAGCATTCCTTCAGAATCTTGGAGATTACTCTTGGAAGAAGAACTAGAGGCGGAAAGATATAGGCAGGATGATACTAACAAGGAAGTGATAATGCATCCACTGCCTCCGCCTGAGGATCCCGGGATCTGGACAGATACCTGGGAAGTTTCTTGTTTAGATGGGACGCCATCAGATCTATTTCTGGAAGTTCCCACATTTGAACAATCTGAAGAAATACCTCTGGGTGAAGAGACCATTCGCCCGGATGCAACGTTTGGCGACTGAGATAATCCGCTTCCCAATTGTCTATACCTGGGATATGAACCGCAGAGATTAGACAGGAGCTGGATTCCGCCCAAACCAAAATTCGAGATACTTCTTTCATAGCCAGAGGACTGTGAGTCCCTCCTTGACGATTGATGTATGCCACAGTTGTGACATTGTCTGTCTGAAAACAAATGAACGATTCTCTCTTCAGAAGAGGCCAAAACTGAAGAGCTCTGAAAATTGCACGGAGTTCCAAAATATTGATCGGTAATCTCACCTCCTGAGATTCCCAAACTCCTTGTGCCGTCAGAGATCCCCACACAGCTCCCCAACCTGTGAGACTTGCATCTGTTGAAATTACAGTCCAGGTCGGAAGCACAAAAGAAGCCCCCTGAATTAAACGATGGTGATCTGTCCACCATGTTAGAGAGTGTCGAACAATCTGTTTTAAAGATATTGTTTGAGATATCTTCGTGTAATCCTTGCACCATTGCTTCAGCATACAGAGCTGAAGAGGTCGCATGTGAAAACGAGCAAAGGGGATCGCGTCCGATGCAGCAGTCATAAGACCTAGAATTTCCATGCATAAGGCTACCGAAGGGAATGATTGTGACTGAAGGTTTCGACAAGCTGCAATCAATTTTAGACGTCTCTTGTCTGTTAAAGACAGAGTCATGGACACTGAATCCATCTGGAAACCCAGAAAGGTTACCCTTGTCTGAGGAATCAAAGAACTTTTTGGTAAATTGATCCTCCAACCATGATCTTGAAGAAACAACACAAGTCGATTCGTATGAGATTCTGCTAAATGTAAAGACTGAGCAAGTACCAAGATATCGTCCAAATAAGGAAATACCACAATACCCTGTTCTCTGATTACAGACAGAAGGGCACCGAGAACTTTTGTAAAAATTCTTGGAGCTGTAGCTAGGCCAAACGGCAGAGCCACAAACTGGTAATGCTTGTCCAGAAAAGAGAATCTCAGGAACTGATAATGATCTGGATTAATCTGAATATGCAGATATGCATCCTGTAAATCTATTGTGGACATATAATTCCCTTGCTGAACAAAAGGCAAGATAGTCCTTACAGTTACCATCTTGAACGTTGGTATCCTTACATAACGATTCAATATTTTTAGATCCAGAACTGGTCTGAAGGAATTCTCCTTCTTTGGTACAATGAAGAGATTTGAATAAAACCCCATCCCCTGTTCCGGAACTGGAACTGGCATAATTACTCCAGTCAACTCTAGATCTGAAACACATTTCAGAAATGCTTGAGGATTTACTGGGACACGGGAAAGAAAAAATCTCTTTGCAGGAGGTCTCATCTTGAAACCAATTCTGTACCCTTCTGAAACAATGCTCTGAATCCAAAGATTGTGAACAGAATTGATCCAAATTTCCTTGAAAAAACGTAACCTGCCCCCTACCAGCTGAGCTGGAATGAGGGCCGCACCTTCATGTGGACTTAGAAGCAGGCTTTGCCTTTCTAGCTGGCTTGGATTTATTCCAGACTGGAGATGGTTTCCAAACTGAAACTGCTCCTGAGGATGAAGGATCAGGCTTTTGTTCTTTGTTGAAACGAAAGGAACGAAAACGATTATTAGCCCTGTTTTTACCTTTAGATTTTTTATCCTGTGGTAAAAAAGTTCCTTTCCCACCAGTAACAGTTGAAATAATGGAATCCAACTGAGAACCAAATAATTTGTTACCCTGGAAAGAAATGGAAAGTAAAGTTGATTTAGAAGCCATATCAGCATTCCAAGTTTTAAGCCATAAAGCTCTCCTAGCTAAAATAGCTAGAGACATAAACCTGACATCAACTCTGATAATATCAAAAATGGCATCACAGATAAAATTATTAGCATGCTGAAGAAGAATAATAATATCATGAGAATCACGATGTGTTACTTGTTGCGCTAAAGTTTCCAACCAAAAAGTTGAAGCTGCAGCAACATCAGCCAAAGATATAGCAGGTCTAAGAAGATTACCTGAACACAGATAAGCTTTTCTTAGAAAGGATTCAATTTTCCTATCTAGAGGATCCTTAAACGAAGTACCATCTGACGTAGGAATAGTAGTACGTTTAGCAAGGGTAGAAATAGCCCCATCAACTTTAGGGATCTTGTCCCAAAATTCTAATCTGTCAGACGGCACAGGATATAAATGCTTAAAACGTTTAGAAGGAGTAAATGAATTACCCAATTTATCCCATTCTTTGGAAATTACTGCAGAAATAGCATTAGGAACAGGAAAAACTTCTGGAATAACCACAGGGGCTTTAAATACCTTATCCATACGTTTAGAATTAGTATCAAGAGGACCAGAATCCTCTATTTCTAAAGCAATTAGTACTTCTTTAAGTAAAGAACGAATAAATTCCATTTTAAATAAATATGAAGATTTATCAGCATCAACCTCTGAGACAGAATCCTCTGAACCAGAGGAGTCATCAGAATCAGAATGATGATGTTCATTTAAAAATTCATCTGTAGGGAGAGAAGTTTTAAAAGATTTTTTACGTTTACTAGAAGGAGAAATAACAGACATAGCCTTCTTTATGGATTCAGAAACAAAATCTCTTATATTATCAGGAACATTCTGCACCTTAGATGTTGAAGGAACTGCAACAGGCAATGGTACTTTACTAAAGGAAATATCTGCTTTAACAAGTTTGTCATGACAATCAATACAAACAACAGCTGGAGGAATAGCTACCAAAAGTTTACAGCAGATACACTTAGCTTTGGTAGATTTAGCACTAGACAGCGATTTTCCTGTAGTATCTTCTGACTCAGATGCAACGTGGGACATCTTGCAATATGTAAGAGAAAATACAACATATATATAAAGCAAAATTGATCAAATTCCTTAAATGACAGTTTCAGGAATGGGAAAAAATGCCAAAGAACAAGCTTCTAGCAACCAGAAGCAATGAAAAATGAGACTAAAATAATGTGGAGACAAAAGCGACGCCCATATTTTTTCGCGCCAAATAAGACGCCCACATTATTTGGCGCCTAAATGCTTTTGGCGCCAAAAATGACGCCACATCCGGAACGCCGACATTTTTGGCGCAAAATAACGTCAAAAAAAAAATGACGCAACTTCCGGCGACACGTATGACGCCGGAAACGGAAATAGAATTTTTGCGCCAAAAGAGTCCGCGCCAAGAATGACGCAATAAAATGAAGCATTTTCAGCCCCCGCGAGCCTAACAGCCCACAGGGAAAAAAAGTGAAATTTTTAAGGTAAGAAAAATGATTGATTCAAATGCATTATCCCAAATATGAAACTGACTGTCTGAAAATAAGGAAAGTTGAACATTCTGAGTCAAGGCAAATAAATGTTTGAATACATATATTTAGAACTTTATAAACAAAGTGCCCAACCATAGCTTAGAGTGTCACAGAAAATAAGATTTACTTACCCCAGGACACTCATCTACATGTTTGTAGAAAGCCAAACCAGTACTGAAACGAGAATCAGCAGAGGTAATGGTATATATAAGAGTATATCGTCGATCTGAAAAGGGAGGTAAGAGATGAATCTCTACGACCGATAACAGAGAACCTATGAAATAGACCCCGTAGAAGGAGATCACTGCATTCAAATAGGCAATACTCTCCTCACATCCCTCTGACATTCACTGCACGCTGAGAGGAAAACCGGGCTCCAACTTGCTGCGGAGCGCATATCAACGTAGAATCTAGCACAAACTTACTTCACCACCTCCATCGGAGGCAAAGTTTGTAAAACTGAATTGTGGGTGTGGTGAGGGGTGTATTTATAGGCATTTTGAGGTTTGGGAAACTTTGCCCCTCCTGGTAGGAATGTATATCCCATACGTCACTAGCTCATGGACTCTTGCTAATTACATGAAAGAAATATGCCCTAGAGTGTAATGCATTACTTAAGCATTTCTCTATAATTTCCAAGCTCATTATATACTCCAGGAGTAAACATAATACCTGTTATTATTTATGCAATACAGACACAGATTTAGCCAATATATAACGTCTATTAAACTTAAAATGAAATAAAACCAAATTACATAAAGAAACAGAAGTGCAACTATAAAATATATAAAGACAAACTGTTAACTGTATTGGTTGTAACGCCATTGCACATATTACCCAATATAAAAACTTAAACAGTTCTCTGTTAATAATTAAGAAGTATCAAGTATCTTAACACAACAAAAAGTTTCTGCAGTTAGCACAGGCACAGCATAACTTAATCCCATACTTGTGGGTTATTCTTATTTCTATAGGAAGAATCAATTGATTGTTTACAAATTTGAAACATTTTCGGCAACAAAATTAACACTGCTCTAGAACTTCCAAACTCATTATATACTTCTGGAGCAAAGGTTTATTAACCTGTTTTTATTTTTGGTATTAAGGTTTGAACATGCAATACAGATTTAACTGTTGTGGTATATAACATGTCTTTTTTTAAATGTATCACCTGGCCACCAGGAGGAGGCAGACACCCTACACCAAGAGCTGTTATGTCCTTCTCACTTCCCTGTACCTCCCAGTCTATCGTATAGCCAACAGGAGAAACAGAAAGTAGGACAGACAGTAAGGTAAACAACTAGAACTGTTGTCCACTAGGAGAATTGGGTGGACTCACCACCAAGAAAGAAATTTATTTATCATCAGGAAAGAATCAGTTATGTTTTCTCTTTAAGGTGGTGAGAGTCCACGATTCATAACTGTTGGGAACGAATACCAAAGCTGTGGAGTCCACACAAAAAAGGTGGGACAAAAGAAAGGGAAAAAGAACCTTCCTCTTAAAAGCTGCCTTTAGAAGAGGCAAAGACATCAAAATGATAACATTTAGTGAAAGTATAGAACGATGACCAAGTTGCTGCAAATCTGATCTACTGAATCCTAATTCTAGGAAGTAGATAGATACTGAACAAGTTAAACGTGCTGTGATACGTAAAAGGTGGAGACTGATCTTCCTCCAAGTAAGCCTTACGCATCAGACTCCAACCAAAAAGCTATGGAAACAGATGTTTCCTTCTGGCCCTTACACTTGCCTGAAAAAAACAAATAAGCTTGAGGAATGACAAAATTCTTTAGTGGCTTGCAAATAGAATTTCAGAGCCCTGACCACATCCAAATTGTGCAACAAACTCTCTTTAGAATTTTTTGGGCTAGGACACCAAGAAAAACATAATTTATGCTTACCTGATAAATTTATTTCTCTTGTGGTGTATCCAGTCCACGGATCATCCATTACTTGTGGGATATTCTCCTTCCCAACAGGAAGTTGCAAGAGGATCACCCACAGCAGAGCTGCTATATAGCTCCTCCCCTAACTGCCATATCCAGTCATTCGACCGAAACAAGCCGAGAAAGGAGAAACCATAGGGTGCAGTGGTGACTGTAGTTTAAATTAAAATTTAGACCTGCCTTAAAATGACAGGGCGGGCCGTGGACTGGATACACCACAAGAGAAATAAATTTATCAGGTAAGCATAAATTATATTTTCTCTTGTAAGGTGTATCCAGTCCACGGATCATCCATTACTTGTGGGATACCAATACCAAAGCTAAAGTACACGGATGAAAGGAGGGACAAGGCAGGCTTAAATGGAAGGAACCACTAACTGAAGAACCTTTCTCCCAAAAATAGCCTCCGAAGAAGCAAAAGTATCAAATTTGTAAAATTTTGAAAAGGTATGAAGCGAAGACCAAGTCGCCGCCTTGCAAATCTGTTCAACAGAAGCCTCATTTATAAAGGCCCAGGTGGAAGCCACAGCTCTAGTAGAATGAGCTGTAATCCTTTCAGGGGGCTGCTGTCCAGCAGTCTCATAGGCTAAGCGTATTACGCTCCGAAGCCAAAAAGAAAGAAAGGTTGCCAAAGCTTTTTGATCTCTCCTCTGTCCAGAGTAAACAACAAACAGTGTAGATGTTTGGCCAAAATCTTTAGTAGCTTGTAAGTAAAACTTCAAAGCACGGACCACGTCCAGATTATGTAAAAGACGTTCCTTCTTTGAAGAAGGATTAGGACACAATGATGGAACAACAATCTCTTGATTGATATTCTTGTTAAAAACTACCTTAGGTAAAAACCCAGGTTTTGTACGCAAAACTACTTTATCTGAATGGAAAATCAGATAAGGAGAATCACATTGTAAGGCAGATAACTCAGAGACTCTCCGAGCCGAGGAAATAGCCATCAAAACAGAACTTTCCAAGACAAAAGTTTAATATCAATGGAATGAAGAGGCTCAAACGGAACCCCTTGAAGAACTTTAAGAACCAAGTTTAAGCTCCATGGGGGAGCAACAGGTTTAAACACAGGCTTGATTCTAACCAAAGCCTGACAAAAAGCTTGAACGTCTGGAACTTCAGCCAGACGCTTGTGCAAAAGAATAGACAGAGCAGAAATCTGTCCCTTTAAAGAACTAGTTGATAATCCTTTTTCCAAACCCTCTTGGAGAAAGGACAATATCCTAGGAATCCTAACCTTACTCCATGAGTAATTCTTGGATTCACAAATCATAAAGGTATTTACGCCATATCTTATGGTATATTTTCCTGGTGACAGGCTTTTGTGCCTGTATTAGGGTATCAATGACTGACTCGGAGAAGCCACGCTTTGATAAAATCAAGCGTTCAATCTCCATGCAGTCAGTCTCAGAGAGATTAGATTCGGATGATTGAAAGGACCATGTAGTAGAAGGTCTTGTCTCAGAGGCAGGGTCCATGGTGAAAAGGATGACATGTCCACTAGGTCTGCATACCAGGTCCTGCGTGGCCACGCAGGCGCTATCAAGATCACCGATGCTCTCTCCTATTTGATTTTGGCAATCAGTCGAGGGAGCAGAGGAAACGGTGGAAACACATAAGCCAGGTTGAAGAACCAAGGCGCTGCTAGAGCATCTGTCAGTGCCGCTTCTGGGTCCCTGGACCTGGATCCGTAACAAGGAAGTTTGGCGTTCTGGCGAGACGCCATGAGATCCAGTTCTGGTTTGCCCCAACGATGAACCAATTGAGCAAACACCTCCGGATGGAGTTCCCACTCCCGCAGATGAAAAGTCTGACGACTTAGAAAATCCGCCTCCCAGTTCTCTACACCTGGGATATGGATTGCTGATAGGTGGCAAGAGTGAGTCTCTGCCCAGTGAATTATCCTTGAGACTTCCAGCATCGCTAGGGAACTCCTGGTTCCCCCTTGATGGTTGATGTAAGCCACAGTCGTGATGTTGTCCGACTGAAATCTGATGAACCTCAAGGTTGCTAACTGAGGCCAAGCTAGAAGAGCATTGAATATTGCTCTTAACTCCAGAATATTTATTGGGAGGAGTTTCTCCTCCTGAGTCCACGATCCCTGAGCCTTCAGGGAATTCCAGACTGCACCCCAACCTAGAAGGCTGGCATCTGTTGTTACAATTGTCCAATCTGGCCTGCGAAAGGTCATACCTTTGGACAGATGGACCCGAGATAGTCACCAGAGAAGAGAATCTCTGGTCTCTTGATCCAGATTTAGCAGAGGGGACAAATCTGTGTAATCCCCATTCCACTGACTGAGCATGCATAGTTGCAGCGGTCTGAGATGTAGGCGCGCAAATGTCCATCGCCGCTACCATTAAGCCGATTACTTCCATACACTGGGCCACCGAAGGGCGCGGAATAGAATGAAGAACACAGCAAGATTTTAGAAGCTTTGATAACCTGGACTCTGTCAGGTATCCTCGCGGTCTTAGAACTGCCAGAAGCGATCCCAGAACCTTTGTAAAGATTCTTGGAGCTGTAGCTAACCCGAAGGGAAGAGCCACAAATTGGTAATGCCTGTCCAGAAAGGCAAACCTTAGGAACCGATGATGATCTTTGTGAATCGGTATGTGAAGGTAAGCATCCTTCAAATCCACTGTGGTCATGTATTGACCCTCCTGGATCATAGGTAGGATGGTCCGAATAGTTTCCATTTTGAACGATGGAACTCTGAGGAATTTGTTTAAGATCTTTAGATCCAAAATGGGTCTGAAGGTTCCCTCTTTTTTGGGAACCACAAACAGATTTGAATAAAAACCCTGTCCCTGTTCCGTCTGTGGAACTGGACAGATCACTCCCATAATTAGGAGGTCTTGCACACAGCGTGAGAATGCCTCTTTCTTTATCTGGTTTACAGATAATCTCGAAAGGTGAAATCTCCCTTGAGGGAGGGAAGCTTTGAAGTCCAGAAGATATCCCTGAGATATGATCTCCAACGCCCAGGGATCTTGAACAACTCTTGCCCACGCCTGGGCGAAGAGAGAAAGTCTGCCCCCTATTAGATCCGTTACCGGATAGGGGGCCGTTCCTTCATGCTGTCTTAGAGGCAGCAGCAGGCTTTCTGGCCTGCTTGCCCTTGTTCCAGGACTGGTTAGGTTTCCAGCCCGGCTTGGATTGAGCAAAAGTTCCCTCTTGATTTGTAGCAGATGAAGTTGATGCTGCACCTGCCTTGAAGTTTCGTTTGGCCTTTGATTTGGCCCTGTCCTGAGGAAGAGCATGACCCTTACCTCCAGTAATGTCAGCAATAATTTCCTTCAAACCAGGCCCGAATAGGGTCTGCCCCTTGAAGGGAATGTTAAGTAATTTAGACTTTGAAGTCACGTCAGCTGACCAAGATTTAAGCCATAGCGCCCTACGCGCCTGGATGGCGAATCCAGTATTCTTAGCCGTTAGTTTAGTCAAATGAACAATGGCATCAGAAACAAAAGCTAGCTAGCTTAAGTGTTCTAAGCTTGTCAAGTATTTCAGTCAATGGAGTAGCTGTCTGAAAGGCCTCTTCCAGAGACTCAAACCAGAACGCCGCAGCAGCAGTGACAGGTGCAATGTATGCAAGGGGCTGCAGGATAAAACCTTGTTGAATAAACATTTTCTTAAGGTAACCTAATTTTTTATCCATTGGATCTGAAAAAGCACAACTGTCCTCGACAGGGATAGTGGTACGCTTTGCTAAAGTAGAAACTGCTCCCTCCACCTTAGGGACCGTCTGCCATAAGTCCCGTATGATGGCGTCTATTGGAAACATTTTTCTAAAAATAGGAGGGGGGGAAAACGGCACACCGGGTCTATCCCACTCCTTAATAATAATTTCTGTAAACCTTTTAGGTATTGGAAAAACATCAGTACACACCGGCACTGCATAGTATTTCTCCAGTTTACACAATTTCTCTGGTACTGCAATTGTGTCACAGTCATTCAGAGCATCTAACACCTCCCCAAGCAATACACAGAGGTTCTCAAGCTTAAATTTAAAAGTAGAAATATCTAAATCAGGTTTCCCTGAATCAGAAATGTCACCCACAGACTGAAGCTCTCCTTCCTCAGCTTCTGCATATTGTGACGCAGTATGACATGGGCCTTAAGGCATCTGCGCGCTCTGTACTACGTCAAACCCCAAAGCTATCGCGCTTTCCTCTGAATTCAGGCAGTCTGGCTAATACCGCTGACAGGGTATTATCCATGATTGCCGCCATGTCCTGCAAAGTAATCGCTATGGGCGTCTTTGATGTACTTGGCGTCATTTTAGCGTGAGTCCCTTGAGCGGAAGTCAAAGGGTCTAACACGTGGGGAGAGTTAGTCGGCATAACTTCCCCCTCGCCAGAATCCTCTGGTGATAAC
Source organism: Bombina bombina (assembly GCF_027579735.1). Lineage (NCBI taxonomy): Eukaryota > Metazoa > Chordata > Amphibia > Anura > Bombinatoridae > Bombina > Bombina bombina. Next base: position 6,429,922 of record NC_069505.1, read on the forward strand.
ATTTTTAAAGATAAAAACTGATCTTTATTGTTTAAAGTGAAATCAATACATTTAGTACACATTCTCATATGGGGTTCCACCATGGCTTTTAAACATAATGAACAAGGAGTTTCCTCTGTGTCAGACATGTTTATACAGACTAGCAATGAGACTAGCAAGCTTGGAAAACACTTTAAATCAAGTTAAACAAGCAATATAAAAAACGTTACTGTGCCTTTAAGAGAAACAAATTTTGCTAAAATTTTAAATAACAGTGAAAAAAGGCAGTTAAACTAATGAAATTTTTACAGTGTATGTAACAAGTTAGCAGAGCATTGCACCCACTTGCAAATGGATGATTAACCCCTTAATACAAAAAAAACGGATTAACAAAATGAAAAAAACGTTTTTAAACAGTCACAATTGCCACAGCTCCACTGTGGCTTTACCTTCCTCAATACACGACTTTTGAAGCCTTTTGAGCCCTTCAGAGATGTCCTATAGCATGCAGGGAACTGCTGAGGGAAGCTGAAGGTCTCTGTCTAATTTTAACTGCGCAAAAAAAGTGCTAAAATAGGCCCCTCCCACTCATATTACAACAGTGGAAAGCCTCAGGAAACTGTTTCTAGGCAAAAATCAAGCCAGCCATGTGGAAAAAACTAGGCCCCAATAAGTTTTATCACCAAAGCATATATAAAAACGATTAAACATGCCAGCAAACGTTTTATATTGCATATTAATCAGGGTATATACCTCTGATAGCAAGCCTGATACTAGTCGCTATTAAAACATAATTTATGCTTACCTGATAAATTTATTTCTCTTGTAGTGTATCCAGTCCACGGATCATCCATTACTTATGGGATATTCTCCTTCCCAACAGGAAGTTGCAAGAGGATCACCCACAGCAGAGCTGCTATATAGCTCCTCCCCTAACTGCCATATCCAGTCATTCGACCGAAACAAACAGAGAAAGGAGAAACCATAGGGTGCAGTGGTGACTGTAGTTTAATTCAATTTTAGACCTGCCTTAAAATGACAGGGCGGGCCGTGGACTGAATACACTACAAGAGAAATAAATTTATCAGGTAAGCATAAATTATGTTTTCTCTTGTTAAGTGTATCCAGTCCACGGATCATCCATTACTTATGGGATACCAATACCAAAGCTAAAGTACACGGATGATGGGAGGGACAAGGCAGGGATTAAGCGGAGGGAACCACTGCCTGAAGAACCTTTCTCCCAAAAACAGCCTCCGAAGAAGCAAAAGTATCAAATTTGTAAAATTTTGAAAAAGTGTGAAGCGAAGACCAAGTTGCGGCCTTGCAAATCTGTTCAACAGAGGCCTCATTTTTAAAGGCCCAGGTGGAAGCCACAGCTCTAGTAGAATGAGCTGTAATTCTTTCAGGGGGCTGCTGTCCAGCAGTCTAATAGGCTAGGCGTATAATACTCCGAAGCCAAAAGGAAAGAGAGGTTGCCGAAGCTTTTTGACCTCTCCTCTGTCCAGAATAAACGACAAATAGGGAAGATGTTTGACGAAAATCTTTAGTAGCTTGTAAGTAAAACTTCAAGGCACGGACTACGTCCAGATCATGTAAAAGACGTTCCTTCTTTGAAGAAGGATTAGGACACAATGATGGAACAACAATCTCTTCATTGATATTCTTGTTAGAAACCACCTTAGGTAAAAACCCAGGTTTGGTACGCAGAACTACCTTAGCTGCATGAAAAATCAGATAAGGAGAATCACATTGTAAGGCAGATAGCTCAGAGACTCTCCGAGCCGAGGAAATAGCCATCAAAAACAGAACTTTCCAAGATAAAAGCTTAATTTCAATGGAATGAAGGGGTTCAAACGGAACTCCTTGAAGAACTTTAAGAACCAAGTTTAAGCTCCATGGGGGAGCAACAGGTTTAAACACAGGCTTAATTCTAACCAAAGTCTGACAAAATGCCTGGACGTCTGGAACTTCTGCCAGACGCTTGTGCAAAAGAATAGAGAGAGCAGAAATCTGTCCCTTTAAGGAACTAGCTGATAATCCTTTGTCCAAACCCTCTTGGAGAAAGGACAATATCCTAGGAATCCTAACCTTACTCCATGAGTAATTCTTGGATTCACACCAGTAAAGATATGTACGCCATATCTTATGGTAGATTTTCCTGGTAACAGGCTTTCGTGCCTGTATTAAGGTATCAATGACTGACTCGGAGAAGCCACGCTTTGATAGAATCAAGCGTTCAATCTCCATGCAGTCAGTCTCAGAGAAATTAGATTTGGATGATTGAAAGGACCTTGTATTAGAAGGTCCTGTCTTAGAGGCAGAGTCCATGGTGGTAAGGATGACATGTCCACTAGGTCTGCATACCAGGTCCTGCGTGGCCACGCAGGTGCTATTAGAATCACCAATGCTCTCTCCTGTTTGATTTTGGCAATCAATCGAGGGAGCAGAGGAAACGGTGGAAACACATAAGCCAGGTTGAAGAACCAAGGCGCTGCAGGAGCATCTATCATCGTCGCTTCTGGGTCCCTGGACCTGGATCCGTAACAAGGAAGCTTGGCGTTCTGGCGAGACGCCATGAGATCCAACTCTGGTTTGCCCCAACAATGAATCAATTGAGCAAACACCTCCGGATGGAGTTCCCACTCCCCCGGGTGAAAAGTCTGATGACTTAGAAAATCCGCCTCCCAGTTCTCCACGCCTGGCATATGGATTGCTGACAGGTGGCAAGAGTGAGTCTCTGCCCAGCGAATTATTTTTGAGACTTCTAACATCGCTAGGGTACTCCTGGTTCCCCCTTGATGGTTGATGTAAGCCACAGTCGTGATATTGTCCGACTGAAATCTGATGAACCTCAGTGTTGCTAACTGAGGCCAAGTCAGAAGAGCATTGAATATTGCTCTTAACTCCAGAATATTTATCGGAAGGAGTTTCTCCTCCTGAGTCCACGATCCCTGTGCCTTCAGGGAGTTCCAGACTGCACCCCAACCTAGAAGGCTGGCATCTGTTACAATTGTCGAATCTGGCCTGCGAAAGGTCATACCCTCGGACAGGTGGACCCGAGACAACCACCAGAGAAGAGAATCTCTGGTCTCTTGATCCAGATTTAGCAGAGGGGACAAATCTGTGTAATTCCCATTCCACTGACTTAGCATGCATAATTGCAGCGGTCTGAGATGTAGGCGCGCAAATGGCACTATGTCCATTGCCGCTACCATTAAGCCGATCACCTCCATACACTGAGCCACCGAAGGGCGCGGAATGGAATGAAGAATACGGCAAGCATTTAGAAGCTTTGATAACCTGGACTCCGTCAGGTAAATTTTCATCTCTACAGAATCTATAAGAGTCCCTAAGTGGGGATAGAGAACTCTTTTCCTCTCTCTGTATGAGACTTGGCAATTTGAAAGCTTAACGCCTGTATCAGGATGTCGTCTAGATAGAGCCACCGCTATGCCTCGCGGTCTTAGAACTGCCAGAAGTGAGCCCAGAACCTTCGTAAAGATTCTCGGGGCTGTAGGCAACCCGAAGGGAAGAGCTACAAATTGGTAATGCCTGTCTAGAAAGGCAAACCTTAGGAACCGATGATGATCTTTGTGAATCGGTATGTGAAGGTAGGCATCCTTTAAGTCCACTGTGGTCATGTACTGACCCTCTTGGATCATGGGTAGGATGGTCCGAATAGTTTCCATCTTGAATGACGGAACTCTGAGGAATTTGTTTAAGATCTTTAGATCCAAAATTGGTCTGAAGGTTCCCTCTTTTTTGGGAACCACAAACAGATTTGAATAAAAACCCTGTCCTTGTTCCGTCCGCAGAACTGGATGGATCACTCCCATTACTAGGAGGTCTTGCACACAGCGTAGGAATGCCTCTTTCTTTATCTGATTTGCAGATAACCTTGAAAGATGAAATCTCCCTTGTGGAGGGGAAGCTTTGAAGTCCAGAAGATATCCCTGAGATATGATCTCCAACGCCCAGGGATCCTGAACATCTCTTGCCCACGCCTGGGTGAAGAGAAAAAGTCTGCCCCTACTAGATCCGTCGCCGGATAGGGGGCCGTTCCTTCATGCTGTCTTAGAGGCAGCAGCAGGCTTTCTGGCCTGCTTGCCTTTGTTCCAGGACTGGTTAGGTTTCCAGGCCTGCTTAGATTGAGCAAAAGTTCCCTCTTGTCTTGAAGCGGAGGAAGTTGATGCTGCACCTGCCTTGGAATTTCGAAAGGCACGAAAATTAGACTGTTTGGCCTTTGATTTGGCCCTGTCCTGAGGAAGGGTATGACCCTTACCTCCAGTAATGTCAGCAATAATTTCTTTCAAACCAGGCCCGAAAGGAATGTTGAGTAATTTAGACTTTGAAGTCACATCAGCTGACCAGGATTTCAGCCATAGCGCCCTACGTGCCTGGATGGCGAATCCGGAATTCTTAGCCGTTAGTTTAGTCAAATGAACAATGGCATCAGAAACAAATGAGTTAGCTAGCTTAAGAGTTCTAAGCTTGTGAACAATTTCAGTCAATGGAGCTGTATGGATGGCCTCTTCCAGGGCCTCAAACCAGAATGCCGCCGCAGCAGTGACAGGCGCAATGCATGCAAGGGGCTGTAAAATAAAACCTTGCTGAATAAACATTTTCTTAAGGTAACCCTCTAATTTTTTATCCATTGGATCTGAAAAAGCACAACTGTCCTCAACCGGGATAGTGGTACGCTTTGCTAAAGTAGAAACGGCTCCCTCCACCTTAGGGACAGTCTGCCATAAGTCCCGTGTAGTGGCATCTATTGGAAACATTTTTCTAAATATAGGAGGTGGGGAAAAGGGCACACCGGGCCTATCCCACGCCTTACTAATAATTTCTGTAAGCCTTTTAGGTATTGGAAAAACATCAGTACTCACCGGCACTGCATAGTATTTATCCAGCCTACACAATTTCTCTGGCACTGCAATTGTGTCACAGTTATTCAGAGCAGCTAATACCTCCCCAAGCAATACACGGAGGTTCTCAAGCTTAAATTTAAAATTAGAAATCTCTGAATCAGGTCTCCCCGATTCAGAGACGTCATCCACAGACTGAAGCTCTCCATCCTCAGGTTCTGCATATTGTGACGCAGTATCAGACATGGCTCTTACAGCATCTACACGCTCTGTATCTCGTCTAACCCCAGAGCTATCGCGCTTGCCTCTCAATTCAGGCAATCTGGATAATACCTCTGACAGGGTATTATTCATGATTGCAGCCATGTCCTGCAAAGTAATCGCTATGGGCGTCCCTGATTTACTTGGCGCCATATTAGCGTGCGTCCCTTGAGCGGGAGGCGAAGAGTCTGACAAGTGGGGAGAGTTAGTCGGCATAACTTCCCCCTCGACAGACCCCTCTGGTGACAATTCTTTTATAGATAAAGACTGATCTTTACTGTTTAAGGTGAAATCAATACATTTAGTAAACTTTCTCCTATGGGGCTCCACCATGGCTTTTAAATATAATGAACAAGTATCCTCTGTTTCAGACATGTTTGTACAGACTAGCAATGAGACTAGCAAGCTTGGAAAACACTTTAAAGCAAGTTAACAAGCAATATAAAAAAACGTTACTGTGCCTTTAAGAGAAACAAATTTTGACAAAATTTGAAATAACAGTGAAAAAAGGCAGTTACACTAACAAAATTTTTACAGTGTATGTAACAAGTCAGCAGAGCATTGCACCCACTTGCAAATGGATGATTAACCCCTTAATAACAAAAACAGAATAATAAATGACAAAAACGTTTTTTAAACACAGTCACAACAACTGCCACAGTCTACTGTGATTGTTACCCTCCTCAAATACGACTTTGAAGCCTTTGGAGCCCTTCAGAGATGTCCTGGATCATGCAGGAAGAAGCTGAATGTCTGTCAGTATTTTTAGCTGCACAGAAAAGCACTAAAATAGGCCCTTCCCACTCATATTGCAACAGTGGAAAGCTTCAGGAAACTGTCTCTAGGCAGAAATCAAACCAGCCATGTGGAAAAAAACTAGGCCCCAATAAGTTTTGTCACCAAACATATATAAAAACGATTAACATGCCAGCAAACGTTTTATATTACATTTTTATAAGAGAATGCATCTCTATTAATAAGCTATCACTGCATTTAAGGCTATACTTACATTAATCCGGTATAAGCAGCATTTTCTAGCAAATTCCATCCCTAGAAAAATATTAACTGCACATACCTTATTGCAGGAAAACCTGCACGCCATTCCCTCTCTGAAGTTACCTCACTCCTCAGAATATGTGAGAACAGCCATGGATCTTAGTTACTTCTGCTAAGATCATAGAAAATGCAGGCAGATTCTTCTTCTAAATACTGCCTGAGATAAACAGCACACTCCGGTACCATTTAAAAATAAACTTTTGATTGAAGAAATAAACTAAGTATAAAACACCACTCTCCTCTTACGACCTCCATCTTTGTTGAGGGTTGCAAGAGAATGACTGGATATGGCAGTTAGGGGAGGAGCTATATAGCAGCTCTGCTGTGGGTGATCCTCTTGCAACTTCCTGTTGGGAAGGAGAATATCCCATAAGTAATGGATGATCCGTGGACTGGATACACTTAACAAGAGAAATCACTGTATTTAGGCTTAACTTACATTAATCCGGTATCAGCAGCATTTTCTAGCAATTCCATCCCTAGAAAAACTTAAAACTGCACATACCTTATTGCAGGATACCCTGCACGCTATTCTCCCTCTGAAGTTACCTCACTCCTCAGACATATGTGAGAACAGCAGTGGATCTTAGTTACTTCTGCTAAGATAATAGAAAACGCAGGCAGATTCTTCTTCTAAATGCTGCCTGAGATAAAATAGTACAACTCCGGTACCATTTAAAAATAATAAACTCTTGATTGAAGAAAAAACTAACTATAATACACCACTTTCCTCTTACTACCTCCAGCTATGTTGAGAGTTGCAAGAGAATGACTGGGTATGGCAGTGAGGGGAGGAGCTATATAGCAGCTCTGCTGTGGGTGATCCTCTTGCAACTTCCTGTTGGGAAGGAGAATATCCCACAAGTAATGGATGATCCGTGGACTGGATACACCTTACAAGAGAAACACTACAATTTCCTGACTATTATCAAAAGAAACTACTTTGGGTAAGGAACTAGAATGAGTAGGTAAAACATTTTTATCTGGATGGAATATCAGATACGGAGGATCACACAAGAGAGCTGATAATTCAAACACCCTAGCAGAGGAAATAGTTCATATAAAACAAAAAACTTTCCAGAACAACTGAAGGTCCGATTCGTGCATAAATTGAGATTCAATAAATTTAGGTTGAGATTCCAAGGAGGAGCGATCAGCTTTATAACCCGGTCTGATTCCAACCAAAGCCAGCACAAAGACTTGAATATCAGAAGTCTAGCTTGCCTTCTATGGAACAAGATTGCAAGAGCAGAATTGTGACCCTTCAAAGTACTGAACTTTTATCCAAGCCATCTTCAAGAAAATGAAGCATTCAAGGAATTCTAAAAGGATGCCAAGCATAACCTTGCTCCAGGCACTAAGAAAGATACACTTTCCAAACCTTAAAATACATTTTCCTACTAACTGGTTTACAGGCCTGAATCAGGGCATCTACCACCGAGGAAGAAAAACCCTTTAAAAAGGGATTCTAAACCCAAATTTTTACTTTCATGATTTAAATAGAGCAGCAATTTTAAGCAACTTTCTAATTTACTCCTATTATACATTTTTGTTTTAATTCTCTTGTTATCTTTATTTAAAAAGCAGGATTTTCCAACCGCGGTCCTCAAGTACCCCAACAGGCATGGTTTTCATTATAGCCGAACCAGTGCACATGTGAAGTAATCAGCTGTTCAGCAACCAACCTGCTCTCATCCATCAGCTGATTATTTCACTTGTGCTCTAGTTTAGCTATACTGTTGGGGGTACTTGAGGACAGCGGTTGGGAAACATTGGACTAGATGATATAGCAAAGTTACTGCAAATGCATAGATCACTTCCGCTGGAGGGTCCCCTTGACCTTGCTCCATATCTGGAAGGTTTGCGATTCAGCAGAGACGCCATCAAGACTATATCTGGAAGGCCCCAGCGCGGAATCAACTAGTCGAATATATCCTGATTGAGGGCACCATTACTCCAAATGAAAAGCCTGACTCCTCAAGTAATCCGCCTCCCAATTGTTGACTCCTGGAATGTGATTTGCAGAATTTGTAAACTGATTCTGCCCAAGCCAGAATGCAAGTTACCTCCTTCATTGCTAGGCAACTGCGAGTGACCCCTTATGATTGATGTAGGCTACTGTAGTAATGTTGTCAGATTGAAAACAAATCAACTAAACAGACTTGAGAAGAGGCCAAGCCTGAAGGGCTTAGAAGATTGCACAGTTCTAATATATCGATTGGTAAACTTGCCTCCCTGAGGAAACCAAACTCCCCGAGATCTCCGAAAACCCCAGACCGCTCTCCAACAAGAGAGACTTGCATCCATGGTTATCTCCCAGGACAGATGAAGAAAGCACATTCCCAGAGAAATCGAGATGGAAGAAGTCCACCAAGAAATCCAAAATAGGTCTGAAGATTCCCTCCTTCTTTGGGACAATAAAGAGGTTAGGGTAAAACCCCTTCCACTGTTCTGATCGAGTGACAAACTATCACCCTCATGTTCTCTTGATCCTAAATACAATGAAGAAAGGCAGATTTTTTGGGGGTCTCTAGGAGAGAAGAGACAGAAGAAATCTCCCTCAAGGAGGCAGAGCTTGAAAGCCTATCTTGTACCCTTGAGATATAATCTCCAGTACCCAAGGATCCTAAATAGACCGAGTAGGCCTTCTGAAAAACGCTCAAGCTGGCCCTTACCAGCAACGAGTCTGGGTCAGGGTAAAATCTTCATGCAGATTTTGGATTGTAAGATTTATTAGCCTGCATGGAAGTGTTCCATACTGGATTGGGCTTCCAGAACATTGTAGACTTCGATTTTTGAGAGGAAGATGCCTTCTGGCTTCTAGACTGGCGAAAGAAGCGAGAATGATTATTGGATTTTCCTTTGGATCTGGATTTCTTATCTTGAGGAAGGAATGCTCCCTTGCCAGCCGTGACAGAGTCCAAAATTTTTTTTTCCATGGAAGGATAAGAATAAAAGTCTGGACTTTGAAACCAAGTCTGAGAACCAAGATTTCAACCATAAGGCCCTTCTGGAAAGGACAGCTAGAGCCATATTATTAGTGTTGATATGAATGATTTAAATTATTGCATCGCAATTAAAATTGTTAGCCTATCTTAAGAATCTTATACACTCCTGAATATCCTCTAAGGAAGATTCAGTGGAAACCATATCAGATAAGGAATCTCACCAAAGAGATGACGTACCAGTGAAACAAGCAATACCTAAAGCTGGCAGAAATAGACCCCCCTTGGAGAAAAGTTTATGAAATAGCTTCCCAACTTCCTATTTATGGAGTCTCTTAAAGTACTGTCTTCCAGAGGTATTGTGGTTCTTTTCACTTAAGTAGGTATGGTTCAATCCACTTTCGGAATGGATTCTCAAAGCTATAAACTAAAATCTGGAAGGGGAAACATCTTGAATTTTTTGAAACGGAAGGAATTGAAATCCAGGTTTGTCCCATTCCTTATTTATAATTTCAGACAAACCATCTGGTACAGGAAAAGCTTATACAGACAGCCTTAGGCTTAAATATTATATCCATCCAGCTGCTTTACAGACTCATCTTCAACTGGTTTAGGATCCTGAATCCCTAAAGTCTGTAATACCTCCTTAAGGAGAATGCAATTGTTCAACTTTAGACACCAATGATGTCTCCTCAGATTCTTGATCTGAATTTGAGGATAAGTCCTTCAAAGACAATTTAAACTGCAGCATGTACCTACTGATAGCCTGTGGGCTGTATGGGAGAACAAATTACTTACCCAGCAGACACCCCCTACAATGTGCTTACCCAGATGATACCCGAGGATGCAGTAGAGAGCCCATCCAGTACTGCACTAGACAGTAGAGGGAGAACATATACATAGCCAAACAAAAGGAGACTGAAGGACCAGTCCCAGCAACACCTGCAGCAGGCTTGTGATCATTTATCCCACAGGAGATTTGCATTGCACAGCCAAATACTGTGTTCCGCTCTTCAAGACTTCCCCCTATGAGGGAAATGCAGGATAAAAAAAATTCCCTTTCCAATGAAAAACATAATTTATGTAAGAATTAACCTGATAAATTAATTTCTTTCATATTGGCAAGAGTCCATGAGCTAGTTACGTATGGGATATACAATCCTACCAGGAGGGGCAAAGTTTCCCAAACCTCAAAATGCCTATAAATACACCCCTCACCACACCCACAATTCAGTTTAATGAATAGCCAAGAAGTGGGGTTATAAAGGAGCAAAAGCATAAACAAAGGAATTGGAATAATTGTGCTTTATACAAAAAAATCATAACCACCATAAAAAGGGTGGGCCTCATGGACTCTTGCCAATATGAAAGAAATTAATTTATCAGATAAATTTTTACATAAATGATGTTTTCTTTCATGTAATTGGCAAGAGTCCATGAGCTAGTGACATATGGTATAGCAATACCCAAGATGTGGAACTCCACGCAAGAGTCACTAGAGAGGGAGGGATAAAAAATAAAGACTGTCAATTCCGCTGAAAAAATTAATCCACAACCCAAATCATAAGTTTTAATCTTATAATGGAAAAGAAAAAAACTGAAAATATAAGCAGAAGATTCAAACTGAAACAGCTGCCTGAAGAACTTTTCTACCAAAAACTGCTTTTGAAGAAGAAAAAACATCAAAATGGTAGAATTTAGTAAATGTATGCAAAGAAGACCAACTTGCTGCTTTGCATATCTGATCAACTGAAGCTTCATTCTTAAAAGCCCAGGAAGTGGAAACTGACCTAGTAGAATGAGCTATAATCCTCTGAGACGGGGATTTACCCAACTCCAAATAAGCGTGATGAATCAAAAGCTTTAACCAAGATGCCAAAGAAATGGCAGAAGCCTTCTGACCTTTCCTAGAACCAGAAAAGATAACAAATAGACTAGAAGTCTTCCTGAAATCTTTAGTAGCTTCAACATATTTCAAAGCTCTCACCACATCCAAAGAATGTAAAGATCTTTCCAAAGAATTCTTAGGATGGGGACACAAAGAAGGGACAACAATTTCCCTACTAATGTTGTTGGAATTCACAACTTTAGCTAAGAATTTAAATGAAGTCTGCAAAACTGCCTTATCCTGATGAAAAATCAGAAAAGGAGACTCACAAGAAAGAGCAGATAATTCAGAAACTCTTCTAGCAGAAGAGATGGCAAAAAGAAACACTTTCCAAGAAAGCAATTTAATGTCCAAAGAATGCATAGGCTCAAATGGAGGAGCCTGTAAAGCCTTCAAAACCAAATTAAGACTCAAAGGAGGAGAGATTGATTTAATGACAGGCTTGATACGAATCAAAGCCTGTACAAAACAATGAATATCAGGGAGTTTAGCAATTCTTCTGTGGAATAAAACAGAAAGAGCAGAGATTTGTCCTTTCAAAGAACTTGCAGACAAACCCTTATCCAAACCACCCTGAAGAAACTGTAAAATTCTAGGAATTCTAAAAGAATGCCAAGAGAATTTATGAGAAGAACACCATGAAATGTAAGTCTTCCAAACTCGATAATAAATCATTCTAGACACAAATTTACGAGCCTGCAACATAGTATTAATCACTGAGTCAGAGAAACCTCTATGACTAAGCACTAAGCGTTCAATTTCCATACCTTAAAATTTAATGATTTAAGATCCTGATGGAAAAAAGGAGCTTGAGATAGGTCTGGTCTTAGTGGAAGTGTGAATATAGTGGTGAAAGACAGCACCTTTACGGATGTCCTGGGGCACAGGAATGGGTTAGCCAAACCCCAATGTACATGATTAAGAACCAAGTTATGGTTTGAAACGTTGTTTGTATGATGGACCCTGCAAGGAAACAATAAAGGTCTTTTAAATTTTACTGGAGGCTGGAAAATTACTTCCTTAGTGGAAGTGGCCATGGTTTGCAACTGGACATCCGAACAAGATCCGCATACCAAAACCTGTGAGCCCATGCTGGAGCCACCAGCAGTACAAATGATTGATCCATGATGATCTTGGAAATCACTCTTGGAAGAAGAACTAGAGGCAGAAAAATATAGGCAGGTTGATAACTCCAAGGAAGTGTCAATGCATCCACTGCTTTCGCCTGAGGATCCCTGGACCTGGACAGGTACCTGGGAAGTTTCTTGTTTAGATGAGATGCCATCAGATCTATTTCTGGAAGACCCCACATCTGAACAACTTGAAAAAAACAAACATCTGGGTGAAGCAACCACTCTCCCGGATGTAAAGCTTGACGACTGAGATAATCCGCTTCCCAATTGTCTATACCTGGCATATGGAACGCAGAAATTAGACAGGAGCTGGATTCTGCCCAAACAAGTATCCGGGATACTGCGTTCATAGCTTGAGGACTGTGAGTCCCACCCTGATGATTGACATACGCCAAAGTTGTGACATTGTCTGTCTGAAAATAAATAAACGGCTCTCTCTTCAATAGAGGCCAAAACTGAAGAGCTCTGAGAATCGCACGGAGTTCCAAAATATTGACTGGTAATCTGGCCTCTTGAGATTTATAACCCTTGTGCTGTCAGAGATCCCCAGACAGCTCCCCAACCTGAAAGACTCGCATCTGTTGTGATCACAGTCCAGGTCTTTTGAAAAAAAGAGGCCCCTATACAATGGTGATCTAACCACCAAGTCAGAGATAGTCTAACATTGGGATCTAAGGATATTAATTGTGATATCCTTGTATAATCCCTGCACCATTGGTTCAGCATACAAAGCTGAACAGGTCTCATGTGAAAACGAGCAAAGGGGATCGGGTCTGATGCTGCAGTCATGAGACCTAAAACCTCCATGCACATAGCTATTGAAGGGAATGATTGAGACTGAAGGTTCCGACAAGCTGCAACCAATTTCAAATGTCTGTCTGTTAGAGACAAAGTCATGGATACTGAATCTATTTGGAAACCTAAAAAGGTTACCCTTGTCTGAGGAATCAAAGAACTCTTTGGTAAATTGATCCTCCAACCATGTCTTTGAAGAAACAACACTAGTTGATTCGTGTTAGATTCTGCAGAACGTAAAGACTGAGCAAGTACCAAGATATCGTCCAAATAAAACTTACATCACCACCTCCATAGGAGGCAAAGGTTGTAAAATTGAATTGTGGGTGTGGTGAGGGGTGTATTTATAGGCATTTTGAGGTTTGGGAGACTTTGCCCCTCCTGGTAGGATTGCATATCCCATACGTCACTAGCTCATGGACTCTTGGCCAATTACATGAAAGAAATAAAGTTTTAGCCAGTCATAAAGTCTAAATCCAGTTGTTTTATAAAGACAGACCTTTCATTAAGTTTAGAAGCTTAACCACTTTTATTAAGTAGGAAATGCAAAAAGAGAGCTGCGTATTTCAAAGTTCCTGCGCTCTCTTATTGAGATTGATTACTAGGTGTTTACTAAGCTACGAGATGCATTTTTATGTCATGCTGTATATCACAAAAACTTAAATTATGCTTACCTGATAATTTTCTTTTCTTCTGAACGGGTAGAGTCCACAGCTGCATTCATTACTTTTGGGAAATACAGACAACCCAGCCAAAGGCTTAAATACCTCCCTCACCCCACTTCCCTCATCCCCCAGTCATTCAGCCAAGGGAACAAGGAACAGTAGGAGAAATATCAGGGTGAAAAAAGGTGCCAGAAGAACAAAAAAAAAAAAAAAAAAAAAAAAAAAGGATTTAAGGCCGTCCACAGAAAAAACGTGCGGGAGTTGTGGTCTCTCCCCATTCAGAGGAAAAGAAAATTATCAGGTAAGCATAATTTAAGTTTTTCTTCTTAAAACGGGGAGAGTCCACAGCTGCATTCATTATTTTTGGGAAATCAATACCCAAGCTTATAGAGGACACTAAATGCAAACGTGCTGGAACAAGAGGTGGCCCTTTTTGAAGGCACCACAGCCTGACACAACCCGGATACCCTATAAACTATTTCAACAGAAGCAGGAGGAACAAAGTATGGAAGAGGACAAGGTAACTACCCATCAATTAGAACCATAAAGATCCCAGTTAGGGATGACACTAAATTCTGGACTCCAATGAGCACAAATGCCTCTGAGGAGACAAAATCCCACCTCTATAGACACAAAGAAAAAACCTCTCCATGAACAATGGCAAGGTAAACAAACAAAATTCCCACACCACATTCTCCCTAACTTAAAGAAGGGAAGAATCAGACAAGGTCCGAAAGAACTACCATAAACAATCCGGGAAGAATCAGGGACAAAACAGAGAGAGAAGCCCCTAGCATAACTCGAAAAGAGTGGCTACCAGGCTGCAAGAGGACAAAATCCCGTAGAAAAATACTCTACCGACAGAGGAGAGCAAGGAAAGGAAAAATTCCAGATCACCCCCTACATGGATCCAAAAGAAACCAATGGAAAGCCTTAACCAGAACTGAAGTCCCAGAAGGACAAAAGGTAGAACAAAACTACCTTACCATAGACAGCTAATTAGCACAGAGAAACTGAAGACCCGCAGTTCAGAAAAAAAACCCAGAGAGCAGAACTGGAACGGAATAATAACATCCGTCTACGCCACAAACGAAAGCCAAAGGCTTCTGTCGGATAGGCCGTCAGACTAAACTTCCAACCATAGTAACTAGCCAACCGAGTAGCTAGCAAACTTGCACCAGGACACTTGTCCCAAGGACAAGAGAGATTAAAAAATCCCAGCATCGACAAGGCCCGGAAATAAGATAACGAATCTCCAGCCACGAGTTCCTAAGGAAAAGAAGCAGGAAAGAGGCACCAACACCCAGAGTAACTCAGAATCCAGGATACCCAGCCTGATCACCCCTCAGAAACCCGAAGGGAGGGTACACTGCAGACAAGAGAAACCCTTGACCCACTGAACTCCTAGAGACAGATGAGGAAAACTACCCAAGGAGGAGCCAACTGGATAGGCGCAGTAGACCAGAGCCATCAAAATAGAAGGAAAACTAAGAAACCCAGGAGTATTTCAGTAAAGAAATTCCCAGGAAAAACTTACTCCATCTCTCCAGAAGAGAGAAGAACCGCCCCAGTAGGAACAAGGAGATTTCCGCAAGATGGGGAAAACAAGCTTACTACTGAACGCCGGACAGATCCAAGACTAAAAAAATCTGGAAAACATATTAACCAAACTGCCAAGTCAAAAGACGACGACTAGGTAAAAAAACCGGACCCCCCAAAACAGGTGCCGGATCAAGACCAAAAACCTTGCGTAACAACCACAAAGTAACCTAGAATGAAATTTGCACAAAAGTTGATGCATGCCATACCCCCATAGGGTCTAGAACTCATGATCTCTCATGAAGTAGCCCAGTGGCTGTCCACTCAGCACCAAAAGGCTCCTAAGATAATACCCACAAAGTCCGTAGACAAAGGTAGGACCCAAGAGAGATCAGAACTCCATGATTAAGAGAAAATGACAGTCTATAAAGATCCAGTCTGGATCAACCCTCAGACAACCTACAGCTCAAGGAATAACGAATGAACGAGCATCCTAAAACTCCTATTGGTTGATGGCAAGAGCGACTGCATAACAATCCCCCAGATCCCCAAGTATATAGGATCAAACAGAGGATACTGCAAGGACCAAAACAGTCCTAAAGAAACTAGTCTCCGCAACCAGATGACAGAAGCCCTACCCCCAAACAAAAAGGGGAAGCGAAAAACATAGCAATCCTCAAAAAAAGAGAGGAGAAAAACACTGGCAAAAAAGATCTGAAAATTGGACAATCCCATCCACAAGTAGTACTAATAGGGCGGGATAATCATCCCATACACCAGGTACTGGAGATCTCCATGCAGTCATCTGATCCTCCCCCTTCGGAACTATAAACATACTGCCATAGCAGAATTCGGAAACCCAGGAAAACATGCAAGCTATGCAGGGACAAAACACTAGTATCAAGTACTTAAATGTCAGTTAAGGCCATGCAAGAAAAACATTGGAAGTCCCACCAAGATGAAAGAAAGTAGGGCCAGCCGGATATCTAGGATAGAAGGGCCTCCTATAAACTTGTAGAAATAAAAAAACAACAACCTCGAAACAAGAGGTAAGGCAACTAGTACCCAAACAGGACCAGCCTGTTGGCAAGGATACAAAATGTCTGATATAACCTCAAAAGAACAGAGTTAACTAGTACCCAACCAGGACCAGCCTGCTGACCAGGGTACAACTTATCTGCTCAAGAACTAACTGAAAGTTCTAAACCCTAGCAGGGCTAGACTAAACAAACAGACAAATGACAGACAAATACGTTCTGAGGCTTAAACGTCGTCTCTTAACATCTTTTTTGTTTGTGACTTCCGCCAGAAGTAACAACCATTGCGACCATAAAATCGCTAGTATCAAAATCCCAGAGAAAAAAAAAAAAAACACTTTCCTAAAAGGAAAAGTCTACAACAGTCTCCAACTCTGCAAATAAAACAAAACGCATCCTAACCGGATCAAAAGAAGTAGGCCGCTCCAGCAGCTGAATGCCAAGAAAGAAATAGAAACACTAACAGAACCAGCCTTTCAGAGACCCGATTCCTCAAGAGCTCAGAACTGGGATTAGATACACAAGCAAAGACAATCAGGAGTATGATCCACATCCCTCCACTCGTCCTGCGCTGTTCGCCATCAGAATCAGAAGACTGAGGATCCGGAGGCAAATGAAGACTAAAATCCTCCCAAGCCTCTAGTACCTGCCTCAGCAGTACACACAGGCATGTCAGACTGAATCTAAAATGCAAAACTCATCTCTGGCGGGGCATTTGAAGGGCCCGATCCTGCCAGCTATCCCCTGAAGCCTCAGAGGGAACTGCTCCCCCAGAGGAAAGACCCACCAGGTAGAGAGGACGCGGATAAGCTTTTCACTGGCCCTCAAGAAGCTGTAAATGCACCAACGTCACTAATATGGCCATGCACAACCGAGCAGCAACCTCTGGTGGAAAGAAACCTCCTTCCGGAGAAGGGGTAACGGAATTTGGGACAACTGCTTGTTGCTTGTGTAGGAACAGAAAATTCCAGGGAACGCGCCTCACGGGACACAGAATCCTCAGAGGCGGACGGCTCAGCGGTCTCCAATCTCTCCCCAAAGGGAGAAAAGAGCACTCTATTACAGCGTACGGAACATAATTGATTGGGCTGGATTACCCGGGCTTCCATACAATCTAAGCAGGAAACTGATTCCGAGTCAGAGAAATCCTTTTCAGAAAAATCAGAATCCTCCATAACTTGACCAGACAAATTTGGACAAAAATAACTGGCACCTCACCCCCCCCCCCATGGCTGGGGCACTCACCACTTCCTATGACCCAGACATGTAAGCCAAAGAAAAGCGTGCCAGTCCACAAGAACTGCGTAGCTCTAAAAAAAATTGTACGTTCCGTAATAGCCATGAGTCCCAACATTTCTACACATAAGCAGACAGAATCACATAACAAACATGATTAAAGTCCCCCCTGCTCAAACCCCCTCAGGAGATATTAACCCTTGATTCCATAAAGATAAAGGAGTCCCACTGAGACCCTGTCTTCTATCACTTACATTACATTCCCACAATGAAAGGAAAATGAAATGATCTTAACGATCTAGGCCGTGGAACAGCAACACGGTCCTTCAAGTTTGACAGATAGTAGTGTAGTAGTTGCTTCTGACATGGACTTGAGTGAAGAAAGCAGGTAGCGAAACTCGTCAACGCTGACTGCTTATGGAGCTGTTAATATGAGTCGGGATGGTTTAGCAGAAAGACTCTCCCTGCATCTCCGGACTCTAACTTTCATCCATGATCTCACTGAGAGGCTGACAGGACTACTTAAAACTCCAGTCCCATCTCGAAGAGTACTACCCTCCATAAGAGACTACCCTGTAATCGTCCGACACGAAAGGCAAAGAATGACTGGGGGATGAGGGAAGTGGGGGAGGTATTTAAGTCTTTGGCTGGGGTGTCTTTGCCTCCTCCTGGTGGCCAGGTTCTGTATTTCCCAAAAGTAATGAATGCAGCTGTGGACTCTTCCCATTTTAAAAAGAAAGCAGAGTTAGAAATGTAATAGTTAAAGATAGTGTCCCTATTTCCACACTTAGCTGGCACTGTACAGCAAACCACTGTTACTGCTTTCTCGTATACAGTAGAAAAATGTTTAATTACAGCATCAACCAAAGTGTACACTCACAGACGTGTTCCTTCGATGATCATTTTCAAACAGTGCTTAAAAACATCGTCAAATGTCACTGTTAGCTGCAGATTCTAGAAAGGAAAAACACAATTATTAATGTATGATATCTGATAACATGAAAATGGTAAGAAAAGGATATCTGATACAATTATATGATAATTACACAATGAGATATATCATTTTATAATAGAATGATATAAGTGATGTTATAGTGGTGTGATAAATAAAATATATGATAATGGTATGGATGTGAGGATTTCATCACATAAAATGCAGGATATTTCTACCCATATTTAAAATTTGAAAATCTTCGCAAATAATGAAATATTGCAGCTGATTTGTCAACCACTGATTTAGATATTAATAAGAATTTTAAGAGTAATGAAGATGCTATCCTAAACATAGTCTTAATCACATAACTTAAAATCATTCGCTCATCACATAAATGCCTATTAAACAACCTATGCAGTCTAATTGGTTTCATAGGATGAAGAGCAAACCCACCTCTATCTGTTCTTGCTTTGCATCCAAAAATGGTCCAAACTGAAAGAAAGGAGGAAATATTGAAAAAAAGGCAGAAAAATAAAATAGCAGGATCTATTTATTATTTTAACCCTAACCAAGATGCAGACATCTGGTCGGTCTCTGTTAATGATGTCAACCAAATCCTTCAGGGCATCATAAGTTATAGTATCAGACGTGGTGAAGGGGCCACAGGCTGTCAGGATCATCTGCTGCTGACACTCTGGAATTACAAGACAGTAGGAAGATTAAAGTAGAAAACGTGATTTGGTATATATAAAAGGTGAACAATTTCACAGATTTAATGGCGATTGCCAAATCTAAATATATATACATAACACAAGTCTGATATAGGTGGAACAGACTCACGAATATGGAGTTTGTCTTAAAATTTGAAATGGACAGAGTATAATATAATTTCTTGAAAATTAACCCTGCCACATACCTGCCTCAACAGATATTGTCCTTAGCAGAGGTGATCAGGTAAGGAACTGCAAAACAATGGAAATTTTGCTAACAAAATCATAGTGGCAGGCCTTGTATCCTCCAGTAACAAGTCAGGATTTTCCCTCCAAATATGGGAAGTGAAAGAGGAGTTTGGGTATTGAAAAATGACTGCAGCAAACAAGGTATGAATGCATTCAGAAAAAAAAAATATGACTCAATATTGTTAATTACAGAAAAGAATATATATGTCCCTTTAAATCGCGTAGCAGCCAACGCGCACGCGCACACACAACAGTCAAATATCTAAGTAAACAACAACGTTATTAGGAGTTCCCTTTGGTGCCACCGTGCATGTCTTGCCTAGATGTCGTCATTGGAAAGGAGAAAAAAAAACTAAATTTATGCTTACCTGATAAATTTCTTTCTTGACACGGTGAGTTCATGGATCATCATCATCTAAATCACTATTGGGAATATAACTCCTGGTCAGCAGGAGGAGGCAAAGAGCACCACAGCAAAGCTGTTAAGTATCACCTCCCTTCCCTGAAACCCCAGTCATTCGACCGAAGGAAAAGGAGAGAAAGGAAGTAACAAGGTGCAGAGGTGCCTGAGATTTACAAAACAAAAAGACTGATATAAACTGGATGGGCCGTGGACTCACCATGTCAAGAAATAAATTTATCAAGTAAGCATAAATTTAGTTCTCTTTCTAATGACACGGTGAGTCCACGGATCATCTCTAATTACTATTGGGAATCAATACCCAAGCTAGAGGACACAGATAAAGGAGGGACAAGACAGGGAACCAAAACGGAAGGCACCACTGCTTGAAGAACCTTTCTCCCAAAAGAAGCCTCAGCCGAGGCAAAATTATCAAATTTATAGAATTTAGAAAAAGTGTGTAGAGGACACTCAAGTTGCAGCCTTGCAAATCTGTTCCATAGAAGTTTCATTTTTGAATGCCCAGGAAGAGGAAAACATAATTTATGCTTACCTGATAAATTTATTTCTCTTGTGGTGTATCCAGTCCACGGATAATCCATTACTTGTGGGATATTCTCCTTCCCAACAGGAAGTTGCAAGAGGATCACCCACAGCAGAGCTGCTATATAGCTCCTCCCCTAACTGCCATATCCAGTCATTCGACCGAAGACAAGCAGAGAAAGGAGAAACCATAGGGTGCAGTGGTGACTGTAGTTTAAAAAATACCTGCCTTAAAATGACAGGGCGGGCCGTGGACTGGATACACCACAAGAGAAATAAATTTATCAGGTAAGCATAAATTATGTTTTCTCTTGTAAGGTGTATCTAGTCCACGGATCATCCAAAACTTGTGGGATACCAATACCAAAGCTAAAGTACACGGATGAAGGGAGGGACAAGGCAGGTACCACTGCCTGTAAAAGCTTTCTCCCAAAAATAGCCTCCGAAGAAGCAAAAGTATCAAATTTATAGAATTTTGAAAAGGTATGAAGCGAAGACCAAGTCGCCGCCTTGCAAATCTGTTCAACAGAAGCCTCATTTTTAAAGGCCCATGTGGAAGCCACAGCTCTAGTAGAATGAGCTGTAATCCTTTCAGGAGGCTGCTGGCCAGCAGTCTCATAAGCTAAGCGGATTATACTTCTTAGCCAAAACGAAAGAGAGGTTGCCGAAGCCTTTTGGCCTCTCCTCTGTCCAGAGTAGACAACAAACAAAGCAGATGTTTGACAAAAATCTTTAGTAGCTTGTAAATAATACTTTAAAGCACAAACCACGTCAAGATTGTGTAATAGACGTTCCTTCTTTGAAGAAGGATTAGGACACAATGATGGAACAACAATCTCCTGATTGATATTCTTATTAGATACCACCTTAGGTAAAACCCAGGTTTGGTACGCAGAACTACCTTATCAGCATGGAAGATCAGATAAGGAGAATCACATTGTAAGGCAGATAACTCGAAAACTCTACGAGCCGAGGAAATAGCTACCAAAAAAAGAACTTTCCAAGATAAAAGTTTGATATCTATGGAATGACGAGGTTCAAACGGAACCCCCTGAAGAACTTTAAGAACCAAATTTAAACTCCAAGGTGGAGCAACAGGTTTAAACACAGACTTGATTCTAACTAAAGCCTGACAAAATGCCTGAACGTCTGGAACATCCGCCAGACGCTTGTGCAAAAGAATAGACAGCGCAGAAATCTGTCCCTTTAAGGAACTAGCTGACAATCCTTTCTCCAATCCTTCTTGGAGAAAAGATAATCTCATGGGAATCCTGACCTTACTCCATGAGTAGCCCTTGGATTCACACCAATAAAGATATTTACGCCATATCTTATAATAGATTTTCCTGGTGATAGGCTTTCGTGCCTGAATTAAGGTATCAATGACTGACTCGGAGAAACCACGCTTTGATAAAATCAAGCGTTCAATCTCCAGGCAGTCAGCCTCAGAGAAATTAGATTTGGATGGTTGAAAGGACCTTGAAGTAGAAGGTCCTGTCTCAGCGGCAGAGTCCATGGTGGAAAGGATGACATGTCCACCAGATCTGCATACCAAGTCCTGCGTGGCCACGCAGGCGCTATCAAGATCACCGATGCTCTCTCCTGCTTGATTTTGGCAATCAGACGAGGGAGCAGAGGAAACGGTGGAAACACATAAGCCAGGTTGAAGGACCAAGGCGCTGCTAGAGCATCTATCAGCGTTGCCTTGGGGTCCCTGGACCTGGATCCGTAACAAGGAAGCTTGGCGTTCTGGCGAGACGCCATGAGATCCAGTTCTGGTTTGCCCCAACGATGAATCAATTGTGCAAACACCTCCGGATGGAGTTCCCACTCCCCCGGATGAAAAGTCTGTCCACTTAGAAAATCCGACTCCCAGTTCTCTAAACCTGGGATATGGATAGCTGAAAGGTGGCAAGAGTAAAACTCTGCCCAGCGAATTATCTTTGAGACTTCTAACATCGCTAGGGAACTCCTTGTTCCCCCTTGATGGTTGATGTAAGCCACAGTCGTGATGTTGTCCGACTGAAATCTGATGAACCTCATTGTCGCTAGCTGAGGCCAAGCCTGAAGAGAATTGAATATCGCTCTCAGTTCCAGAATGTTTATTGGAAGGAGTGTCTCCTCCTGAGTCCACGATCCCTGAGCCTTCAGAGAGTTCCAGACTGCCCCCCAGCCTAGAAGGCTGGCATCTGTCGTTACAATTGTCCAATCTGGCCTGCGAAAGGTCATTCCCTTGGACAGATGGACCCGAGATAGCCACCAGAGAAGAGAATCCCTGGTCTCTTGATCCAGATTTAGTAGAGGGGACAAATCTGTGTAATCCCCATTCCACTGACTGAGCATGCATAGTTGCAGCGGTCTGAGATGTAGACGTGCAAACGGCACTATGTCCATTGCCGCTACCATTAAGCCGATTACTTCCATACACTGAGCCACCGAAGGGCGAGAAGTGGAATAAAGAACACGGCAGGAATTTAGAAGTTTTGATAACCTGGTCTCTGTCAGGTAAATCCTCATTTCTACAGAATCTAGAGTTCCCAGAAAGGAGACTCTTGTGAGAGGGGATAGAGAACTCTCTTCCTCGTTCACCTTCCACCCATGCGACCTCAGAAATGCCAGAACTATGTCCGTATGAGACTTGGCAATTTGGAAATTTGACGCCTGTATCAGAATGTCGTCTAAATAAGGGGCCACTGCTATGCCCCGCGGTCTTAGGACCGCCAGAAGTGACCCCAGAACCTTTGTAAAGATTCTTGGGGCTGTAGCTAACCCAAAGGGAAGAGCTACAAACTGGTAATGCCTGTTCAGGAAGGCAAACCTGAGAAACCGATGATGATCTTTGTGTATCGGAATGTGAAGATAAGCATCCTTTAAATCCACTGTAGTCATGTAATGACCCTCCTGGATTATAGGTAGGATGGTACGAATAGTCTCCATCTTGAATGATGGAACTCTGAGGAATTTGTTTAAAATCTTGAGATCTAAAATTGGTCTGAAGGTTCCCTCTTTTTTGGGAACCACAAACAGATTTGAGTAAAATCCCTGTCCTTGTTCCTCCTGTGGAACAGGATGGATCACTCCCATAACTAGGAGGTCTTGAACACAGTGTAAGAATGCCTCTCTCATTATCTGGTTTGCAGATAATTGTGAAAGGTGAAATCTCCCTTTTGGAGGAGAAGCTTTGAAGTCCAGAAGATATCCCTGGGATACAATTTCCAACGCCCAGGGATCCTGGACATCTCTTGAACAAAGCCTGGGCGAAGAGCGAAAGTCTGCCCCCTACTAGATCCGTTACCGGATAGGGGGCTGATACTTCATATATATGGGAGGATATCGTAAACCACTGTGTGCATGTGGTTAAGAATTAAAGGATGACCAGTGAGCAATTTAAGGATAACCAGTAAACAGTGAATAAATATGGCTATGCCAAATTTAATAACATATATATTATATTAAAAGATTTACACAGTAAAAAACGGATTTACACAGTAAAAAACGGACGTCTCCGTTAACCAAGTATAGGTTGCCACCAATAAAAAACATAAATTACAAATTGAAACAGGCCTTGCAAATCGAGCAAATTGGGACTTGACACAGTCCTAGATAAACATCTGAGGTAAAAGTTCCAAAGTTGAAACTAGGTATAGGATTGCAGGCACCGCAAGCTTACCTCCAGCCTGTGTGTACTTATCGGTCTCTGCAAATGAAGTTACCGCCGTAGCGGGATGACGTCACCTTTATGGGCGCTGTCCTGGATCCACCGCCTGATTGGTCTTTTGGCGTAGCGGCTTCAAATTTAGAAATGAATCTCCAACAGCAAAGTGTCTGCTCTTAAGTGCCTGTCGGCACGCAGGATACTTCAAAGAGGATGGTGTGTAGAAGGAGGTAGCTCACAATCTCCAGATGCAGGGAATCTGTGGTATCGCTATGCGATGAAACGATCTGTCCTGTGCTACCTGTTAGACCTTGCTGACCTTAGTATTGTCAGTTTCCTTTCAGTAGACTTTACAGGCTTCAGAGAATAGCTCATGCAAAAGGTAGCTAATCCCAATATTGATTGAGTCCAAACTTATAGTTTCAGCTTCAAAATAGAAGACAGTCTCAAGAGTTGTGACAGTCTCAAGAGTTGTAACACATCAACGCGTTTCTCCCTATACAGGGCTTTTTCAAGATTTGAAGTATCCAGCGTGCCGACAGGCACTTAAGAGCAGACACTTTGCTGTTGGAGATTCATTTCTAAATTTGGAGCCGCTACGCCAAAAGACCAATCAGGCGGTGGATCCAGGACAGCGCCCATAAAGGTGACGTCATCCCGCTACAGCGGTAACTTCATTTGCAGAGACCGATAAGTACACACAGGCTGGAGGTAAGCTTGCGGTGCCTGCAATCCTATACCTAGTTTCAACTTTGGAACTTTTACCTCGGATGTTTATCTAGGACTGTGTCAAGTCCCAATTTGCTCGATTTGCAAGGCCTGTTTCAATTTGTAATTTATGTTTTTTATTGGTGGCAACCTATACTTAGTTAATGGAGACGTCCGTTTTTTACTGTGTAAATCCGTTTTTTACTGTGTAAATCTTTTAATATAATAAATATGTTATTAAATTTGGCATAGCCATATTTATTCACTGTTTACTGGTTATCCTTAAATTGCTCACTGGTCATCCTTTAATTCTTAACCACATGCACACAGTGGTTTACGATATCCTCCCATATATATGATTATACACTTGACATATAGAAAAAATTAGTTTTGTTAAGTTTTCTACCACTAAATTCACTTCACTTTAGTCATTGTATCACTTACAATTTGATTCACCTTTAGCTATAGCGCTCCTGCTTCTATCTTATCTGTACTAATGCCTGTAACCTACTAGGGACTCTTAGGTTATATCAGGAGCTTGGTGAATTCACTCTGCGCTCATATCCAACTTGTTTGTACTTGGCTAATACTTCATACTGACTTAGGGGCAGCAGCAGGCTTTTTGGCCTGCTTCCAGGTCTGGTTAGGTCTCCAGACCGACTTGGACTGGGCAAAAATTTCCTCTTGTTTTGCATTAGAGGAAGCTGATGCCGTACTCGCCTTGAAGTTTCGAAAGGCACGAAAATTAGTCTGTTTGGCCCTTGATTTGGACCTATCCTGAGGAAGGACATGACCTTTTCCTCCAGTGATATCAGAAATGATCTCCTTCAAACCAGGCCCGAATAGGGTTTGCCCCTTGAAAGGAATGTTAAGCAGCTTAAACTTTGAAGTAACGTCAGCTGACCACGATTTAAGCCATAGCGCCCTGCGTGCTTGAATAGCAAAACCAGAATTCTTAGCCGTTAGTATAGTCAAATGAACAATGGCATCAGAAACAAAAGAATTGGCTAGCTTAAGTTCTCTAAGCTTGTCAAGTATGTCATCCAATGGGGTCTCTACCTGTAAAGCCTCTTCCAGAGACTCAAACCAGAAAGCCGCAGCAGCAGTGACTGGGGCAATGCATGCAAGGGGCTGTAGAATAAAACCTTGTTGAATAAACATTTTTTTAAGGTAACCCTCTAACTTTTTATCCATTGGATCTGAGAAAGCACAACTGTCCTCGACAGGGATAGTAGTACGCTTAGCTAGAGTAGAAACTGCTCCCTCCACCTTAGGAACTGTCTGCCATAAGTCCCATGTGGTGGCATCTATTGGAAACATTTTCTTAAAAATAGGAGGGGGAGAAAAGGCACACCTGGTCTATCCCATTCCTTAGTAATAATTTCTGTAAACCTTTTAGGTATTGGAAAAACATCAGTGCACACCAGCACTGCATAGTATTTGTCCAATCTACACAATTTTTCTGGCACTGCAATTGTATCAGTCATTCAGAGCAGCTAAAACCTCCCTGAGCAACACGCGGAGGTGTTCAAGCTTAAATTTAAATGTAGACATATCAGAATCAGGTTGAATCTTTTTCCCTGAGTCAGAAACATCACCCACAGAAAGAAGCTCTCCTTCCTTAGCTTCTGTATATTGTGAGGGAGTATCAGACATAGCTCTTAAAGCGGCAGTATGCTCTGTATTTCTTCTAACTCCAGAGCTGTCTCGCTTTCCTCTAAACCCAGGTAGTCTGGATAATACCGCTGACAGGGTATTATCCATGACTGTCGCCATGTCTTGTAAAGTAAACGCTATGGGTGCACTAGATGTACTTGGCGCCATTAGAGCGTGAGTCCCTTGAGCGGGAGTCAAAGGATCTGACACGTGGGGCGAGTTAGTCAGCATAACTTCCCCCTCGTCAGATTCCTCTGGTGATAAATTTTTTAAAGACAGAATATGGTCTTTATAACTTAAAGTTAAATCAGTACATTTGGTACACATTCTAAGAGGGGGTTCCACTATGGCTTCTAAACATAATGAACAAGAAGTTTCCTCTATGTCAGACATGTTTAAACAGACTAGCAATGAGACCAGCAAGCTTGGAAAACACTTTAAATCAAGTTAACAAGCAAAAAATAAAAACGGTACTGTGCCTTTAAGAGAAACAAATTTTGTCAGAATTTGGAAAACCGTGAAAAAAAGCAGTAAATCAAACGAAATTTTTACAGTGTGTATAATAAGCTAACAGAGCATTGCACCCACTTGCAAATGGATGATTAACCCCTTAGTTCAAAAAACGGATCAAAAAAACGAGACACGTTTTTTAACAGTCACACCAAACTGCCACAGCCTTGCTGTGGGCCTACCTTCCCCAACAAACGATTTTGGAAAGCCTAAGAGCCCTTGAGAGAGGTCATATAGCATTCAGGGGACTCCTGGAGGAAGCTGGATGTCTCAGTCTGTAAAAGTTACTGAGCAAAAAACATAATTTATGTAAGAACTTACCTGATAAATTCATTTCTTTCATATTAGCAAGAGTCCATGAGCTAGTGACGTATGGGATATACATTCCTACCAGGAGGGGCAAAGTTTCCCAAACCTCAAAATGCCTATAAATACACCCCTCACCACACCCACAATTCAGTTTAACGAATAGCCAAGAAGTGAGGTGATAAGAAAGGAGCGAAAGCATCAAAAATAAGAAATTTGGAATAATTGTGCTTTATACAAAAAAATCATAACCACCACAAAAAGGGTGGGTCTCATGAACTCTTGCTAATATGAAAAATGAATTTATCAGGTAAGTTCTTACATAAATTATGTTTTCTTTCATGTAATTAGCAAGAGTCCATGAGCTAGTGACGTATGGGATAGCAGATACCCAAGATGTGGAACTTCCACGCAAGAGTCACTAGAGAGGGAGGGATAAAATAAAGACAGCCAATTCCGCTGAAAAAATAATCCACAACCCAAATCAAAAAGTTTTAATCTTAATAATGAAAAAAACTGAAATTATAAGCAGAAGAATCAAACTGAAACAGCTGCCTGAAGTACTTTTCTACCAAAAACTGCTTCAGAAGAAGAGAAAACATCAAAAAGGTAGAATTTAGTAAAAGTATGCAAAGAAGACCAAGTTGCTGCTTTGCAAATCTGATCAACAGAAGCGTCATTCCTAAAAGCCCAGGAAGTAGAAACTGACCTAGTAGAATGAGCCGTAATCCATTGAGGCTGGGACTTACCCGACTCCACATAAGCATGATGAATCAAAGACTTTAACCAAGACGCCAAAGAAATGGCAGAAGCTTTCTGACCTTTCCTGGAACCAGAAAAGATAACAAATAGACTAGAAGTCTTTCTAAAATCTTTAGTAGCTTCAACATAATATTTCAAAGCTCTTACTACATCCAAAGAATGTAAAGATCTCTCCTTCGAATTCTTAGGATCAGGGCACAATGAAGGGACAACAATTTCCCTACTAATGTTGTTAGAATTCACAACCTTAGGTAAAAATTGAAATGAAGTCTGCAACACCGCCTTATCCTGATGAAAAATCAGAAAAGGAGATTCACAAGAAAGAGCAGATAGCTCAGAAACTCTTCTAGCAGAAGAGATGGCCAAAAGGTACAAAACTTTCCAAGAAAGTAATTTAATATCCAGAGAATGCATAGGTTCAAACGGAGGAGCCTGTAAAGCCCTCAGAACCAAATTAAGACTCCAAGGAGGAGAGATTGACTTAATGACAGGCTTGATACGAACCAAAGCCTGTACAAAACAATGAATATAAGGATTAGCAATCTTTCTGTGAAAAAGAACCGAAATAGCAGAGATCTGTCCTTTCAAAGAACTTACAGATAAACCTTTATCCAAACCATCCTGAAGAAACTGTAAAATTCTAGGAATTCTAAAAGAATGCCAGGAGAACTTATGAGAACAACACCAAGAAATGTAAGTCTTCCTGACTCGATAATAAATCTTCCTAGACACAGATTTACAAGCCTGTAACATAGTATTAATTACTGAGTCAGAGAAACCTCTATGACTAAGAATCAAGCGTTCAATCTCCATACCTTCAAATTTAACGATTTGAGATCCTGATGGAAAAATGGGCCTTGAGATAGAAGGTCTGGTCTTAACGGAAGTGTCCGAGGTTGACAACTGGCCATCCGAATGAGATCCGCATACCAAAACCTGTGAGGCCATGCTGGAGCCACCAGCAGTACAAACGAACGTTCCATTAGAATTTTGGAAATCACTCTTGGAAGAAGAACTAGAGGCGGAAAGATATAGGCAGGATGATAATTCCAAGGAAGCGACAATGCGTCCACTGCTTCCACCTGAGGATCCCTGGATCTGGACAGATACCTGGGAAGTTTCTTGTTTAGATGAGAGGCCATCAGATCTATTTCTGGAAGTCCCCAGATTTGAACAATCTGAAGAAATACCTCTGGGTGAAGAGACCATTCGCCCGGATGTAACGTCTGGCGACTGAGATAATCCGCTTCCCAATTGTCTACACCTGGGATGTGAACCGCAGAAATTAGACAAGAGCTGGATTCCGCCCATACAAGTATCCGAGATACTTCTTTCATAGCTTGAGGACTGTGAGTTCCACCTTGATGATTGACATACGCCACGGTTGTGACATTGTCCGTCTGAAAACAAATAAACGATTCCCTCTTCAAAAGAGGCCAGAACTGAAGAGCTCTGAAAATCGCACGGAGTTCCAAAATGTTGATTGGTAATCTCGCCTCCTGAGATTCCCAAACCCCCTGCGCTGTCAGAGATCCCCATACAGCTCCCCAACCTGAAAGACTCACATCTGTTGAGATCACAGTCCAGGTTGGACGAACAAAAGAGGCCCCTTGAATTAAACGATGGTGATCCAACCACCAAGTCAGAGAAGATCAAACATTGGGATTTAAGGATATTATTTGAGATATCCTTGTATAATCCCTGCACCCCTGGTTCAGCATACAAAGCTGAAGAGGTCTCATGTGAAAACGAGCAAAGGGGATCGCGTCCGATGCAGCAGTCATGAGACCTAGAATTTCCATGCAAAAAGCTACCGAAGGGAATGACTGAGACTGAAGGTTTTGACAAGCTGAAACCAACTTCAGACGTCTCTTTTCTGTTAGAGACAAAGTCATGGACACTGAATCTATCTGAAAGCCCAAAAAGGTTACCTTTGTCTGAGGAATCAAAGAACTCTTTGGTAAATTGATCCCTCAACCATGTTTTTGAAGAAACAACACAAGTTGATTCGTATGAGATTCTGCAGAATGTGAAGACTGAGCAAGTACCAAGATATTGTCCAAATAAGGAAATACCGCAATACCCTGTTCTCTGATGACAGAGAGAAGGGCACCGAGAACCTTTGAAAAGATCCTTGGAGCTGTTGCTAGGCCAAACGGAAGGGCAACAAACTGGTAATGCTTGTCTAGAAAAGAGAATCTCAGAAACTGATAGTGATCTGGATGAATTGGAATATGAAGATATCCATCCTTTAAATCTATTGTGGACATATAATGCCCTTGCTGAACAAAAGGCAGAATAGTCCTTATAGTCACCATTTTGAATGTTGGTATTCTTACATAACGATTCAATATTTTTAGATCCAGAACTGGTCTGAAGGAATTCTCCTCCTTTGGTACAATGAATAGATTTGAGTAAAACCCCAGACCCCGTTCCACAACTGGAAATGGTACAATTACCCCAGCCAACTCTAGATCTGAAACACATTTCAGAAATGCCTCAGCCTTCACTGGGTTTACTGGAATGCGAGAGAGAAAAAATCTTCTCACAGGAGGTCTTATCTTGAAACCTATTCTGTATTCTTGAGAAACAATGTTCTGAATCCAAAGACTGTGAATCGAATTGATCCAAATATCTTTGAAAAATCGTAACCTGCCCCCTACCAGCTGTGCTGGAATGAGGGCCTCACCTTCATGCGGATTAAGGAGCTGGTTTTGACTTTCTAAAAGGCTTGGATTTATTCCAGACTTGAGAAGGTTTCCAAACGGAAACCGTTCCTTTAGGGGAAGGGTCAGGCTTCTGTTCTTTATTCTGACGAAAGGAACGAAAACGATTAGCAGCCCTATATTTACCTTTAGATTTTTTGACTTGAGGCAAAAATGTTCCTTTCCCCCCAGTAACAGTTGAAATAATAGAATCCAACTGTGAACCAAATAATTTATTACCTTGGAAAGAAAGAGAAAGAAAAGTTGACTTAGAAGTCATATCTGCATTCCAAGATTTAAGCCATAAAGCTCTTCTAGCTAAGATAGCTAAAGACATATCTGACATCAATTCTAATGATATCAAAAATGGCATCACAGATAAAGTTATTAGCATGTTGAAGAAGTTTAACAATGCTATAAGCATTATGGTCTGACACTTGTTGCGCTAAAGCCTCCAACCAGAAAGTGGAAGCTGCAGCAACATCAGCCAAAGAAATAGCAGGTCTAAGAAGATTACCTGAACATAAATAAGCTCTCCTTAGAAAGGATTCAATCTTCCTGTCTAAAGGATCCTTAAAGGAAGTACTATCCGCCGTAGGAATCGTAGTACATTTAGCAAGAGTAGAAATAGCCCCATCAACTTTAGGAATTTTATCCCAAAATTCTAATCTATCAGATGGCACAGGGTACAATTTCTTAAACCTTTGAGAAGGAGTAAATTAAGTACCCAGACTATTCCATTCCCTAGAAATTACTTCTGAAATGGCATCAGGAACTGGAAAAACTTAAAGAATAACTACATGAGGTTTGAAAACCGAATTTAAACGCTTAGTAGATTTAGTATCAAGAGGACTAGACTCCTTCATATCTAATGCAACTAACACTTCTTTAAGTAAACAACGAATAAACTCCATCTTAAATAAATAACATAATTTATGTAAGAACTTACCTGATAAATTCATTTCTTTCATATTAACAAGAGTCCATGAGCTAGTGACGTATGGGATATACATTCCTACCAGGAGGGGCAAAGTTTCCCAAACCTTAAAATGCCTATAAATACACCCCTCACCACACCCACAAATCAGTTTAACGAATAGCCAAGAAGTGGGGTGATAAGAAAAAAAGTGCGAAGCATATAAAATAAGGAATTGGAATAATTGTGCTTTATACAAAAAAATCATAACCACCACAAAAAAGGGTGGGCCTCATGGACTCTTGTTAATATGAAAGAAATGAATTTATCAGGTAAGTTCTTACATAAATTATGTTTTCTTTCATGTAATTAACAAGAGTCCATGAGCTAGTGACGTATGGGATAATGACTACCCAAGATGTGGATCTTTCCACACAAGAGTCACTAGAGAGGGAGGGATAAAATAAAGACAGCCAATTCCTGCTGAAAATAATCCACACCCAAATAAAGTTTAACAAAAAACATAAGCAGAAGATTCAAACTGAAACCGCTGCCTGAAGAACTTTTCTACCAAAAACTGCTTCAGAAGAAGAAAATACATCAAAATGGTAGAATTTAGTAAAAGTATGCAAAGAGGACCAAGTTGCTGCTTTGCAGATCT
This sequence comes from Bombina bombina, assembly GCF_027579735.1. Lineage (NCBI taxonomy): Eukaryota > Metazoa > Chordata > Amphibia > Anura > Bombinatoridae > Bombina > Bombina bombina. Next base: position 6,462,039 of record NC_069505.1, read on the forward strand.
GGTCAACCGAAGCTTCATTCCTAAACGCCCAGGAAGTAGAAACTGACCTAGTAGAATGAGCTGTAATTCTTTGAGGCGGAATTTTACCCGACTCAACATAGGCAAGATGAATTAAAGATTTCAACCAAGATGCCAAAGAAATGGCAGAAGCTTTCTGGCCTTTCCTAGAACCGGAAAAGATAACAAATAGACTAGAAGTCTTACGGAAAGATTTCGTAGCTTCAACATAATATTTCAAAGCTCTAACAACATCCAAAGAATGCAATGATTTCTCCTTAGAATTCTTAGGATTAGGACATAATGAAGGAACCACAATTTCTCTACTAATGTTGTTGGAATTCACAACCTTAGGTAAAAATTCAAAAGAAGTTCGCAACACCGCCTTATCCTGATGAAAAATCAGAAAAGGAGACTCACACGAAAGAGCAGATAATTCAGAAACTCTTCTAGCAGAAGAGATGGCCAAAAGGAACAAAACTTTCCAAGAAAGTAATTTAATGTCCAATGAATGCATAGGTTCAAACGGAGGAGCTTGAAGAGCTCCCAGAACCAAATTCAAACTCCATGGAGGAGAAATTGACTTAATGACAGGTTTTATACGAACCAAAGCTTGTACAAAACAATGAATATCAGGAAGAATAGCAATCTTTCTGTGAAAAAGAACAGAAAGAGCGGAGATTTGTCCTTTCAAAGAACTCGCGGACAAACCCTTATCTAAACCATCCTGAAGAAACTGTAAAATTCTCGGTATTCTAAAAGAATGCCAAGAAAAATGATGAGAAAGACACCAAGAAATATAAGTCTTCCAGACTCTATAATATATCTCTCGAGATACAGATTTACGAGCCTGTAACATAGTGTTAATCACGGAGTCAGAGAAACCTCTATGACCAAGAATCAAGCGTTCAATCTCCATACCTTTAAATTTAAGGATTTCAGATCCGGATGGAAAAAAGGACCTTGTGACAGAAGGTCTGGTCTTAACGGAAGAGTCCATGGTTGGCAAGATGCCATCCGGACAAGATCCGCATACCAAAACCTGTGAGGCCATGCCGGAGCTATTAGCAGAACAAACGAGCATTCCCTCAGAATCTTGGAGATTACTCTTGGAAGAAGAACTAGAGGCGGAAAGATATAGGCAGGATGATACTTCCAAGGAAGTGATAATGCATCCACTGCCTCCGCCTGAGGATCCCGGGATCTGGACAGATACCTGGGAAGTTTCTTGTTTAGATGAGAGGCCATCAGATCTATCTCTGGGAGCCCCCACATTTGAACAATCTGAAGAAATACCTCTGGGTGAAGAGACCATTCGCCCGGATGCAACGTTTGGCGACTGAGATAATCCGCTTCCCAATTGTCTACACCTGGGATATGAACCGCAGAGATTAGACAGGAGCTGGATTCCGCCCAAACCAGAATTCGAGATACTTCTTTCATAGCCAGAGGACTGTGAGTCCCTCCTTGATGATTGATGTATGCCACAGTTGTGACATTGTCTGTCTGAAAACATATGAACGATTCTCTCTTCAGAAGAGGCCAAAACTGAAGAGCTCTGAAAATTGCACGGAGTTCCAAGATATTGATCGGTAATCTCACCTCCTGAGATTCCCAAACTCCTTGTGCCGTCAGAGATCCCCACACAGCTCCCCAACCTGTGAGACTTGCATCTGTTGAAATTACAGTCCAGGTCGGAAGAACAAAAGAAGCCCCCTGAATTAAACGATGGTGATCTGTCCACCACGTTAGAGAGTGCCGAACAATCGGTTTTAAAGATATTAATTGATATATCTTCGTGTAATCCCTGCACCATTGGTTCAGCATACAGAGCTGAAGAGGTCGCATGTGAAAACGAGCAAAGGGGATCGCGTCCGATGCAGCAGTCATAAGACCTAGAATTTCCATGCATAAGGCTACCGAAGGGAATGATTGAGACTGAAGGTTTCGACAGGCTGTAATCAATTTTAGACGTCTCTTGTCTGTTAAAGACAAAGTCATGGACACTGAATCTATCTGGAAACCCAGAAAGGTTACCCTTGTTTGAGGAATCAAAGAACTTTTTGGTAAATTGATCCTCCAACCATGATCTTGAAGAAACAACACAAGTCGATTCGTATGAGACTCTGCTAAATGTAAAGACGGAGCAAGTACCAAGATATCGTCCAAATAAGGAAATACCACAATACCCTGTTCTCTGATTACAGACAGAAGGGCACCGAGAATCTTTGTGAAAATTCTTGGAGCTGTAGCAAGGCCAAACGGTAGAGCCACAAATTGGTAATGCTTGTCTAGAAAAGAGAATCTCAGGAACTGATAATGATCTGGATGAATCGGAATATGCAGATATGCATCCTGTAAATCTATTGTGGACATATAATTCCCTTGCTGAACAAAAGGCAATATAGTCCTTACAGTTACCATCTTGAACGTTGGTATCCTTACATAACGATTCAATAATTTTAGATCCAGAACTGGTCTGAAGGAATTCTCCTTCTTTGGTACAATGAAGAGATTTGAATAAAACCCTATCCCCTGTTCCGGAACTGGAACTGGCATAATTACTCCAGCCAACTCTAGATCTGAAACACAATTCAGAAATGCTTGAGCTTTCACTGGATTTACTGGGACATGGGAAAGAAAAAATACTGTTACTCTATATTCCGTAACAAAGAAAAAATCTCTTTGCAGGAGGTCTCATCTTGAAACCAATTCTGTACCCTTCTGAAACAATGTTCTGAATCCAAAGATTGTGAACAGAATTGATCCAAATTTCTTTGAAAAAACGTAACCTGCCCCCTACCAGCTGAACTGGAATGAGGGCCGTACCTTCATGTGAACTTAGAAGCAGGCTTTGCCTTTCTAGCAGGCTTGGATTTATTCCGGACTGGAGATGGTTTCCAAACTGAAACTGCTCCTGAGGACGAAGGATCAGGCTTTTGTTCTTTGTTGAAACGAAAGGAACGAAAACGATTGTTAGCCCTGTTTTTACCTTTAGACTTTTTATCCTGTGGTAAAAAAGTTCCTTTCCCACCAGTAACAGTTGAAATAATAGAATCCAACTGAGAACCAAATAATTTGTTTCCCTGGAAAGAAATGGAAAGTAGAGTTGATTTAGAAGCCATATCAGCATTCCAAGTCTTAAGCCATAAAGCTCTTCTGGCTAAGATAGCCAGAGACATAAATCTAACATCAACTCTAATAATATCAAAAATGGCATCACAGATGAAATTATTAGCATGCTGGAGAAGAATAATAATATCATGAGAATCACGATTTGTTACTTGTTGCGCTAGAGTTTCCAACCAAAAAGTTGAAGCTGCAGCAACATCAGCCAATGATATAGCAGGTCTAAGAAGATTACCTGAACATAGATAAGCTTTTCTTAGAAAAGATTCAATTTTTCTATCTAAAGGATCCTTAAACGAGGTACCATCTGACGTAGGAATGGTAGTACGTTTAGCAAGGGTAGAAATAGCCCCATCAACTTTAGGGATTTTGTCCCAAAATTCTAACCTGTCAGTCGGAACAGGATATAATTGCTTAAAACGTTTTAGAAGGAGTAAATGAATTACCCAATTTATCCCATTCCTTAGCAATTACTGCAGAAATAGCATTAGGAACAGGAAAGACTTCTGGAATAACCGCAGGAGCTTTAAAAACCTTATCCAAACGTATAGAATTAGTATCAAGAGGACTAGAATCCTCTATTTCTAAAGCAATTAGTACTTCTTTAAGTAAAGAGCGAATAAATTCCATCTTAAATAAATATGAAGATTTATCAGCATCAATCTCTGAGACAGAATCCTCTGAACCAGAAGAGTCCAAAGAATCAGAATGATGGTGTTCATTTAAAAATTCATCTGTAGAGAGAGAAGATTTAAAAGACTTTTTACGTTTACTAGAAGGAGAAATAACAGACAAAGCCTTCTTTATGGATTCAGAAACAAAATCTCTTATGTTATCAGGAACATTCTGCACCTTAGATGTTGAGGGAACTGCAACAGGCAATGGTACATCACTAAAGGAAATATTATCTGCTTTAACAAGTTTGTCATGACAATTATTACAAACAACAGCTGGAGGAATAGCTACCAAAAGTTTACAGCAGATACACTTAGCTTTGGTAGATCCAGCAGGCAGAGGTTTTCCTGTAGTATCTTCTGGCTCAGATGCAACGTGAGACATCTTGCAATATGTAAGAGAAAAAACAACATATAAAGCAAAATAGATCAAATTCCTTATAAGACAGTTTCAGGAATGGGAAAAAAATGCCAAACATCAAGCTTCTAGCAACCAGAAGCAAATGAAAAATGAGACTGAAATAATGTGGAGACAAAAGCGACGCCCATATTTTTTGGCGCCAAATAAGACGCCCACATTATTTGGCGCCTAAATGCTTTTTGCGCCAAAAATGACGCCACATCCGGAACGCCGAAATTTTTGGCGCAAAATAACGTCAAAAATGACGCAACTTCCGGCGACACGTATGACGCCGGAAACGGAAAAGAATTTTTGCGCCAAAAAAGTCCGCGCCAAGAATGACGCAATAAAATGAAGCATTTTCAGCCCCCGCGAGCCTAATAGCCCACAGGGAAAAAAGTCAAATTTTTGAGGTAAGAAAAAATATGATAATTTAAAGCATAATCCCAAATATGAAACTGACTGTCTGGAAATAAGGAAAGTTGAACATTCTGAGTCAAGGCAAATAAATGTTTGAATACATATATTTAGAACTTTATAAATAAAGTGCCCAACCATAGCTTAGAGTGTCACAGAAAATAAGACTTACTTACCCCAGGACACTCATCTACATGTTTGTAGAAAGCCAAACCAGTACTGAAACGAGAATCAGTAGAGGAAATGGTAAATATAAGAGTATATCGTCGATCTGAAAAGGGAGGTAAGAGATGAATCTCTACGACCGATAACAGAGAACCTTATGAAATAGACCCCGTAGAAGGAGATCACTGCATTCAATAGGCAATACTCTCCTCACATCCCTCTGACATTCACTGCACGCTGAGAGGAAAACCGGGCTCCAACTTGCTGCGGAGCGCATATCAACGTAGAATCTAGCACAAACTTACTTCACCACCTCCCTTGGAGGCAAAGTTTGTAAAACTGATTTGTGGGTGTGGTGAGGGGTGTATTTATAGGCATTTTAAGGTTTGGGAAACTTTGCCCCTCCTGGTAGGAATGTATATCCCATACGTCACTAGCTCATGGACTCTTGTTAATTACATGAAAGAAATGAAGATTTATCAGTGTCAATATCTGAGGCTGAATCTTCTGAACCAGATAGATCCTCATCAGAAACAGATAAGTCAGAATGATGACGGTCACTTAAAAATTCATCTGAAATATGAGAAGTTTTAAAAGACCTTTTACGCTTACTGGAAGGAGGAATAACAGACAGGGCCTTCCTAATAGATTTAGAAACAAATTCTTTTACATTAACAGGGACATCCTGAACATTAGATGTTGAAGGAGCAACAACAGGTAATGGATTATTACTAATGGAAATACAATCTGCATTAGAAAGTTTATCATGACAGTTATCACAAACTACAGCCGGAGGAACAGTTACCAAAAGTTTACAACAGATGCACTTAACTTTGGTAGAACCAGCATCAGGCAGCATCTTTCCAGAAGTAGATTCTGATCCAAGGTCATGTTGAGACATCTTGCAATATGTAATAGAAAAAACAACAAATAAAGCAAAAATATCAAATTCCTTAAATGACAGTTTCAGGAATGGGAAAAAATGCCAAATGAACAAGCCTCTAGCATCTAGCAATGAAAAATGAGACTGAAATAATGTGAAAAAAAGGTGGAGAGAAGAATGACGCCCACATTTTTTGGCGCCAAAAATGACGCCCACATTATTGGCGCCAAGTACAACTCCCATATTTTTTGGCGCCAAGTATGACGCTACATCCTGTGACGCCGAAAAAAACGACGCCCACAATTTTGGCGCAAAAAAAAACGTCTGAACGTCAAATATGATGCAACCATACGCAACTTCCGGCGTCTATTAGAGCGCCGGAAATGACAACATTTTTTGCGCCAAAAATGACGCAATAAATTGAAACATTTTCAGCCCCTGCGTGCCTAACAGCCCACAGGGAAAAAAAGTCAATTGAAAAAAAGTCTTTTAAGGTAAGAAAAAATATTTCATATGCATTATCCCAAATAATGAAACTGACTGTCTGAATTAAGGAATACTGATTATCCTGAATCAAGGCAAATATAAGTTTTAAAAACATATATTTAGAACTTTACATATAAAGTGCCCAACCATAGCTTAGAGTGTCATAAAAAATAAGACTTACTTACCCTAAGACACTCATCTACATATAGTAGACAGCCAAACCAGTACTGAAACGAGAATCAGTAGAGGTAATGGTATATAAGAGTATATTGTCGATATGAAAAGGGAGGTAAGAGATGAATCTCTACGACCGATAACAGAGAACCTATGAAATAGATCCCGTAGAAGGAGACCATGGTATTCAAATAGACAATACTCTCTTCACATCCCTCTGACATTCACTGCACTCTGAGAGGAAAATCGGGCTCTAGCCTGCTGCGAAGCGCATATCAACGAAGAATCTAGCACAAACTTACTTCACCACCTCCATGGGAGGCAAAGTTTGTAAAACTGAATTGTGGGTGTGGTGAGGGGTGTATTTATAGGCATTTTGAAGTTTGGGAAACTTTGCCCCTCCTGGTAGGAATGTATATCCCATACGTCACTAGCTCATGGACTCTTGCCAATATGAAAGAAACAAATTTATCAGGTAAGTTCTTACATAAAACATAATTTATGTAAGAACTTACCTGATAAATTCATTTCTTTCATATTAGCAAGAGTCCATGAGCTAGTGACGTATGGGATATACATTCCTACCAGGAGGGGCAAAGTTTCCCAAACCTCAAAATGCCTATAAATACACCCCTCACCACACCCACAAATCAGTTTAACGAATAGCCAAGAAGTGGGGTGATAAGAAAAAAGTGCGAAAGCATAAAAAATAAGGAATTGGAATAATTGTGCTTTATACAAAAAAATCATAACCACCACAAAAAAAGGGTGGGCCTCATGGACTCTTGCTAATATGAAAGAAATGAATTTATCAGGTAAGTTCTTACATAAATTATGTTTTCTTTCATGTAATTAGCAAGAGTCCATGAGCTAGTGAGGTATGGGATAATGACTACCCAAGATGTGGATCTTTCCACGCAAGAGTCACTAGAGAGGGAGGGATAAAATAAAGACAGCCAATTCATGCTGAAAATAATCCACACCCAAAATAAAGTTTAAATGAAAACATAAGCAGAAGATTCAAACTGAAACAGCTGCCTTAAGTACTTTTCTACCAAAAACTGCTTCAGAAGAAGAAAACACATCAAAATGGTAGAATTTAGTAAAAGTATGCAAAGAAGACCAAGTTGCTGCTTTGCAAATCTGATCAACCGAAGCTTCATTCTTAAACGCCCAGGAAGTAGAAACTGACCTAGTCGAATGAGCTGTAATCCTCTGAGGCGGAGTTTTACCCGACTCAACATAGGCATGATGAATTAAAGATTTCAACCAAGATGCCAAAGAAATGGCAGAAGCTTTCTGGCCTTTTCTAGAACCGGAAAAGATGACAAATAGACTAGAAGTCTTTCGGAAATTCTTAGTAGCTTCAACATAATATTTCAAAGCTCTAACAACATCCAAAGAATGCAATGATTTCTCCTTAGAATTCTTAGGATTAGGGCATAATGAAGGAACTACAATTTCTCTACTAATGTTGTTGGAATTCACAACCTTAGGTAAAAATTCAAAAGAAGTTCGCAACACTGCCTTATCCTGATGAAAAATCAGAAAAGGAGACTCACAAGAAAGAGCAGACAATTCAGAGACTCTTCTGGCAGAAGAGATGGCCAAAAGGAACAAAACTTTCCAAGAAAGTAAATTTAATGTCCAATGAATGCATAGGTTCAAACGGAGGAGCTTGAAGAGCCCCCAGAACCAAATTCAAACTCCAAGGAGGGGAAATTGACTTAATGACAGGTTTTATACGAACCAAGGCTTGTACAAAACAATGAATATCAGGAAGATTAGCAATCTTTCTGTTAAAAAGAACAGAAAGAGCAGAGATTTGACCTTTCAAGGAACTTGCGGACAAACCTTTATCTAAACCATCCTGAAGAAACTGTAAAATTCTCGGAATTCTAAAAGAATGCCAGGAAAAATGATGAGAAAGACACCAAGAAATACAAGTCTTCCAGACTCTATAATATATCTCTCTAGATACAGATTTACGAGCCTGTAACATAGTATTAATCACAGAGTCAGAGAAACCTCTTTGACCAAGAATCAAGCGTTCAATCTCCATACCTTTAAATTTAAGGATTTGAGATCCTGATGGAAAAAAGGACCTTGTGACAGAAGGTCTGGTCTTAACGGAAGAGTCCACGGTTGGCAAGAGGCCATCCGGACAAGATCCGCATACCAAAACCTGTGAGGCCATGCTGGAGCTACCTGCAGAACAAACGAGCATTCCTTCAGAATCTTGGAGATTACTCTTGGAAGAAGAACTAGAGGCGGAAAGATATAGGCAGGATGATACTTCCAAGGAAGTTATAATGCATCCACTGCCTCCGCCTGAGGATCCCGGGATCTGGACAGATACCTGGGAAGTTTCTTGTTTAGATGAGAAGCCATCAGATCTATTTCTGGAAGTTCCCACATTTGAACAATCTGAAGAAATACCTCTGGGTGAAGAGACCATTCGCCCGGATGCAACGTTTGGCGACTGAGATAATCCGTTTCCCAATTGTCTATTCCTGGAATATGAACCGCAGAGATTAGACAGGAGCTGGATTCCGCCCAAACCAGAATTCGAGATACTTCTTTCATAGCCAGAGGACTGTGAGTCCCTCCTTGATGATTGATGTATGCCACAGTTGTGACATTGTCTGTCTGAAAACAAATGAACGATTCTCTCTTCAGAAGAGGCCAAGACTGAAGAGCTCTGAAAATTGCACGGAGTTCCAAAATATTGATCGGTAATCTCACCTCCTGAGATTCCCAAACCCCTTGTGCTGTCAGAGACCCCCACACAGCTCCCCAACCTGTAAGAATTGCATCTGTTGAAATTACAGTCCAGGTCGGAAGAACAAAAGAAGCCCCCTGAACTAAACGATGGTGATCTGTCCACCACGTCAGAGAGTGTCGTACAATCGGTTTTAAAGATATTAATTGAGATATCTTTGTGTAATCCCTGCACCATTGGTTCAGCATACAGAGCTGAAGAGGTCGCATGTGAAAACAAGCAAAGGGGATCGCGTCCGATGCAGCAGTCATAAGACCTAGAATTTCCATGCATAAGGCTACCGAAGGGAATGATTGTGACTGAAGGTTTCGACAAGCTGAAATCAATTTTAGACGTCTCTTGTCTGTCAAAGACAGAGTCATGGACACTGAATCTATCTGGAAACCCAAAAAGGTTACCCTTGTCTGAGGAATCAATGAACTTTTTAGTGAATTGATCCTCCAACCATGATTTTGAAGAAACAACAAAAGTCGATTCTTATGAGATTCTGCTAAATGTGAAGACTGAGCAAGTACCAAGATATCGTCCAAATAAGGAAATACCACAATACCCTGTTCTCTGATTACAGATAGAAGGGCACCGAGAACTTTTGTAAAAATTCTTGGAGCTGTTGCTAGGCCAAACGGCAGAGCCACAAACTGGTAATACTTGTCTAGGAAAGAGAATCTCAGAAACTGATAGTGCGCTGGATGAATCGGAATATGCAGATATGCATCCTGTAAATCTATTGTAGACATATAATGCCCTTGTTGAACAAAAGGCAGGATAGTTCTTACAGTTACCATTTTGAATGTTGGTATCCTTACATAACGATTCAATATTTTTAGATCCAGAACTGGTCTGAAGGAATTCTCCTTCTTTGGTACAATGAAGAGATTCGAATAAAACCCCAGCCCCTGTTCCAGAACTGGAACTGGATAATAACTCCAGCCAACTCTAGATCTGAAACACATTTCAGAAATGCTTGAGATTTCGCTGGGTTTACTGGGACACGGGAAAGAAAGAATCTCTTTGCAGGAGGTCTTATCTTGAAACCTATTCTGTACCCTTCTGAAATAATGTTCTGAATCCAAAGATTGTGAACAGAATTGATCCAAATTTCTTTGAAAAAACTTAGGGCCGCACCTTCATGTGGACTTAGAAGCTGGCTTTGCTTTTCTAGAAGGCTTGGATTTATTCCAGACTGGAGATGGTTTCCAAACTGAAACTGCTCCTGAGGATGAAGGATCAGGCTTTTGTTCTTTGTTGAAACGAAAGGAACGAAAACGATTATTAGCCCTGTTTTTACCCTTAGATTTTTTATCCTGTGGTAAAAAAGTTCCTTTCCCACCAGTAACAGTTGAGATAATAGAATCCAACTGAGAACCAAATAATTTATTACCCTGGAGAGAAAGGGAAAGTAGAGTCGATTTAGAAGACATATCAGCATTCCAAGTTTTAAGCCATAAAGCTCTTCTAGCTAAAATAGCTAGAGACATAAACCTGACATCAACTCTGATAATATCAAAAATGGCATCACAGATAAAATTATTAGCATGTTGAAGAAGAATAATAATGTTATGAGAATCATGATCTGTTACTTGTTGCGCTAAAGTTTCCAACCAAAAAGTTGAAGCTGCAGCAACATCCGCCAAAGATATAGCAGGTCTAAGAAGATTACCTGAACACAAATAAGCTTTTCTTAGAAAGGATTCAATTTTCCTATCTAAAGGATCCTTAAAGGAAGTACCATCTGCCGTAGGAATAGTAGTACGTTTAGCAAGGGTAGAGATAGCCCCATCAACTTTAGGGATTTTGTCCCAAAACTCTAATCTGTCAGACGGCACAGGATATAATTGCTTAAAACGTTTAGGAGGAGTAAATGAATTACCCAATTTATTCCATTCTCTGGAAATTACTTCAGAAATAGCACCAGGAACAGGAAAAACTTCTGGAATAACTACAGGAGATTTAAAGACCTTATCTAAACGTTTAGATTTAGTATCAAGAGGACCACAATCCTCAATTTCTAATGCAATTAGGACTTCTTTAAGTAAAGAACGAATAAATTCCATTTTAAATAAATATGAAGATTTATCAGCATCAACCTCTGAAGTTTTAAAAGACTTTTTATGTTTACTAGAAGGAGGAATAACAGACATAGCCTTCTTAATAGATTCAGAAACAAAATCTCTCATGTTATCAGGAACACTCTGAACATTAGATGTTGATGGAACTGCAACAGGTAATGGTATTTTACTAAAGGAAATATTTTCTGCATTAACAAGTTTGTCATGACATTTAATACAAACAACAGCTGGAGGAACAGCTACCAAAAGTTTACAGCAGATACACTTAGCTTTGGTAGTTCCAGCACCAGGCAGCAATTTTCCTGAAGTATCTTCTGGCTCAGATGCAACATGAGATCTTGCAATATGTAAGAGAAAAAACAACATATAAAGCAAAATTGATCAAATTCCTTAAATGACAGTTTCAGGAATGGGAAAAAATGCCAAAGAACAAGCTTCTAGCAACCAGAAGCAATGAAAAATTAGACTTAAATAATGTGGAGACCAAAGAGACACCCATATTTTTTTAGCGCCAAATAAGACGCCCACATCCGGAACGCCGACATTTTTGGTGCAAAAGAACGTCAAAAATGACGCAACTTCCGGCGACACGTATGACGCCGGAAAAAGAAAAGATTTTTTGCACCAAAAAAGTCTGCGCCAAGAATGACGCTATAAAATGAAGCATTTTCAGCCCCCGCGAGCCTAACAGCCCACAGGGAAAAAGTCAAATTTTTTAAGGTAAGAAAAAATGATTGATTCAAATGCATCATCCCAAATATGAAACTGACTGTCTGAAAATAAGGAATGTTGAACATCCTGAGTCAAGGCAAATAAATGTTTGAATACATATATTTAGAACTTTATAAAAAAAGCGCCCAACCATAGCTTAGAGTGTCACAGAAAATAAGACTTACTTACCCCAGGACACTCGTCTACATGTTGTAGAAAGCAAAACCAGTACTGAAACGAAAATCAGCAGAGGTAATGGTATATATATATATATATATATATATATATATATATATATATATATATATATATATATATATATATAGAGTATATCGTCGATCTGAAAAGGGAGGTAAGAGATGAATCTCTACGACCGATAACAGAGAACCTATGAAATAGACCCCGTAGAAGGAGATCATTGCATTCAAATAGGCAATACTCTCCTCACATCCCTCTGACATTCACTGCACGCTGAGAGGAAAACCGGGCTCCAACTTGTTGCGGAGCGCATATCAACGTAGAATCTAGCACAAACTTACTTCACCACCTCCATAGGAGGCAAAGTTTGTAAAACTGATTTGTGGGTGTGGTGAGGGGTGTATTTATAGGCATTTTGAGGTTTGGGAAACTTTGCCCCTCCTGGTAGGAATGTATATCCCATACGTCACTAGCTCATTGACTCTTGCTAATTACATGAAAGAAAACATAATTTATTCTTACCTGATAAATTCCTTTCTCCTGTAGTGTAGTCAGTCCACGGGTCATCATTACTTATGGGATATTAACTCCTCCCCAACAGGAAGTGCAAGAGGATCACCCAAGCAGAGCTGCTATATAGCTCCTCCCCTCTACGTCACACCCAGTCATTCGACCAGGAACCAAACGAGAAAGGAGAAACTATAGGGTGCAGTGGTGACTGGAGTATAATTAAAAAATTTAGACCTGCCTTAAAAAACAGGGCGGGCCGTGGACTGACTACACTACAGGAGAAAGGAATTTATCAGGTAAGCATAAATTATGTTTTCTCCTGTTAAGTGTAGTCAGTCCACGGGTCATCATTACTTATGGGATACCAATACCAAAGCTAAGTACACGGATGACGGGAGGGACAGGCAGGATCTCTATACGGAAGGAACCACTGCCTGAAGAACCTTTCTCCCAAAAACAGCCTCCGAAGAAGCAAAAGTGTCAAATTTGTAAAATTTGGAAAAAGTATGAAGAGAAGACCAAGTTGCAGCCTTGCAAATCTGTTCAACAGAGGCCTCGTTCTTAAAGGCCCAAGTGGAAGCCACAGCTCTAGTAGAATGAGCTGTAATCCTTTCAGGAGGTTGCTGTCCAGCAGTCTCATAGGCTAAACGTATTATGCTACGAAGCCAAAAGGATAGAGAGGTAGCAGATGCTTTTTGACCTCTCCTCTGTCCAGAATAAACGACAAACAGGGAAGAAGTTTGTCGAAAATCTTTAGTTGCCTGTAAATAAAATTTCAGGGCACGGACTACATCTAGATTGTGCAGAAGTCGTTCCTTCTTTGAGGAAGGGTTAGGACACAATGATGGAACAACAATCTCTTGATTGATATTCTTGTTAGTGACTACCTTAGGTAAGAACCCAGGTTTAGTACGCAGAACTACCTTATCTGAATGAAAAATCAGATACGGAGAATCACAATGTAAGGCTGATAATTCAGAGACTCTACGAGCCGAGGAAATAGCCATAAAAATAGAACTTTCCAAGATAACAGCTTGATATCAATGGAGTGAAGGGGTTCAAACGGAACACCCTGTAAAACGTTAAGAACTAAGTTTAAGCTCCACGGCGGAGCAACAGATTTAAACACAGGCTTAATCCTGGCCAAAGCCTGACAAAAAGCCTGAACGTCTGGAACTTCTGACAGACGCTTGTGTAAAAGGATGGACAGAGCTGAGATCTGTCCCTTTAACGAACTAGCAGATAAACCCTTTTCTAAACCTTCTTGTAGAAAAGACAATATGCTAGGAATCCTAACCTTACTCCATGAGTAACCCTTGGATTCGCACCAGTGTAAATATTTACGCCATATCTTATGGTAAATTTTCCTGGTAACAGGTTTCCTAGCCTGTATTAAGGTATCAATTACTGGCTCTGAAAATCCACGCTTTGATAAAATTAAGCGTTCAATTTCCATGCAGTCAGCTTCAGAGAAATTAGGTTTTGATGTTTGAAAGGACCCTGAATTAGAAGGTCCTGTCTCAGAGGCAGAGACCAAGGTGGACAGGATGACATGTCCACTAGATCTGCATACCAGGTCCTGCGTGGCCACGCAGGCGCTATTAGAATCACTGATGCTTTCTCCTGTTTGATCCTTGCAATCAAACGAGGAAGCATCGGGAATGGTGGAAACGCATAAGCCATCCTGAAGGTCCAAGGTGCTGTCAAGGCATCTATCAGGACCGCTCCCGGGTCCCAGGACCTGGAACCGTAACGAGGAAGCTTGGCGTTCTGGCGAGACGCCATGAGATCCATATCTGGTTTGCCCCAACGTCGAAGTATTTGGGCAAAGACCTCCGGATGAAGTTCCCACTCCCCCGGATGAAAAGTCTGGCGACTTAGGAAATCCGCCTCCCAGTTGTCCACTCCTGGGATGTGGATCGCTGACAGGTGGCAAGAGTGAGACTCTGCCCAGCGAATTATCTTTGATACTTCCATCATCGCTAGGGAACTTCTTGTCCCTCCCTGATGGTTGATGTAAGCCACAGTCGTGATGTTGTCCGACTGAAACCTGATAAACCTCAGAGTTGCTAACTGAGGCCAAGCCATTAGGGCATTGAGAACTGCTCTCAATTCCAGAATGTTTATTGGAAGGAGACTCTCCTCTTGAGTCCATGATCCCTGAGCCTTCAGGGAATTCCAGACAGCGCCCCAACCTAGAAGGCTGGCGTCTGTAGTTACAATTGTCCAGTCTGATCTGCTGAAGGGCATCCCCCTGGACAGATGCGGCCGAGAAAGCCACCATAGAAGAGAATCTCTGGTCTCCTGATCCAGATTCAGCGTAGGGGACAAATCTGAGTAATCCCCATTCCACTGACTTAGCATGCACAATTGCAGCGGTCTGAGGTGCAGGCGTGCAAAAGGAACTATGTCCATTGCCGCTACCATTAAGCCGATTACCTCCATGCATTGAGCCACTGACGGTGTTGAATGGAATGAAGGACACGGCAAGCATTTAGAAGCTTTGTTAACCTGTCCTCTGTCAGGTAAATTTTCATTTCTACAGAATCTATAAGAGTCCCCAAGAACCGGATTAGTTATATAAACCAAAATTAGCAAAGGATTGCACTCATTAGCAATGGATGATTAACCCTTAATATCAGAAAAAAACGTATAACAATTGACAATATAAACGTTTTTATCACAGTCAAGCACAGTCTCACAGGTCTGCTGTGAGTGATTACCTCCCTCAAAACTAGTTTTGAAGACCCCTGAGCTCTGTGGAGACGTCCTGGATCATGCAGGGAGAAAAAGACAGACTGTGACTGAATTTCTGATGCGTAGTAAAAGCGCCAAAATAGGCCCCTCCCACTCACACTACAACAGTGAGGGGAGCTCAGTAAACTGTTTTAATTTAAAACAACGACAGCCATGTGGAAAATATAGCCCAAAACAATTTTCACCAAGTACCTCAGATAATTAAACAATTTAACATGCCAGCAAACGTTTAAAATCAAATATATGAAATGTCTTTAAAAAGCCTGCTGCTAGTCGCTCCCACTGCAAGTTAGGCTAAAAGATATATGCATACAGTATTTTCCCAGTGAAGTGCCATTCCCCAGAAATACTTAAGTGTTAACATATATACATGTCAGCCTGATACCAGTTGCTACTACTGCATTTAAGGCTGTACTTACATTATATCGGTATTAGCAGTATTTTCAAAGTCAATTCCATTCCTTAGAAAATAATATACTGCAACATACCTCTTTGCAGGTGAACCTGCCCGCTGTCCCCTGATCTGAAGTTACCTTACTCCTCAAAATGGCCGAGAATAGCAAACGGATCTTAGTTACGTCCGCTAAGATCATATACAAAAACTCAGGTAGATTCTTCTTCAAATTCTGCCTGAGAAGGAAACAACACACTCCGGTGTCGTTTAAAATAACAAACTTTTGATTGAAGATATAAAAAACTAAGTTTAATCACCACAGTCCTCTCACACATCCTATCTATTAGATGGGTGCAAGAGAATGACTGGGTGTGACGTAGAGGGGAGGAGCTATATAGCAGCTCTGCTTGGGTGATCCTCTTGCACTTCCTGTTGGGGAGGAGTTAATATCCCATAAGTAATGATGACCCGTGGACTGACTACACTTAACAGGAGAAATTATGTTTTTTACAATAGAATTCTGTGAGTGTCTCATTTTTACTATTTTTTTACCTTATTAAGATGGATGAGCAATATATCGGAACATCTCTCATATATTCGAGAACATCTCTCATATATTCGAGAACATATCTCACAATATATCTGAACATATCTCATATATTCGAGAACATATCTCATATATAGAAAATGATATATCCTGTTCTGCTCTAGCATCCCACTTTATCGAGGAACACAACCAAGATCTAAAAAACTTTAGTTGGTCTGTCATTGTACATATATATATATATATATATATATATAAACCACATAGAGGGGGGGACAGACTAAATATTATTAAAAAGCAAGAGGCCTATTGGATTTTTGTTTTCAAGACCCTTGTTCCAGAAGGGTTCAACTCTGAGCATGACATTATAAACTGCTGAAGTAAATAGGTTCATTTGAAAAACAAATCAATAGATAGGAACAATGTACAATAATACACCTTTATACATTTATATCGTATGAAACAAAGTGACCACTTATACTATAATATCTTATGCGCAGTCAGACCGTTTACATTTGTCGTTTAGTCTGACATCTAATATTTATCAATCCTGTGGCTTCTAATATCCACTTTATTCTGTGAATATACCTTTTAATGTACTAAAGGTTTATATTTTATGTTATCCTGAGAAACCTAACATTACATTTCTCTGTGTGTAGCCTTGGAAAAATATTTCAAGATATTGCAGCATGTCATGCTTCTAAGAATGTTAACTTATGTTTTCTCTACAATGTTTAAATATATAAGCACATATATAAAAATTGTAATGTAATGTAATTCTAATGTTTATGTACATTTACATTGTATACTAGGTTTTGGTTCCTAACAATTATCTATTGGAGATATAAGGTTTAACATGTTGTCAAATATGTTCTATAATAAATATAGGCCTATCCCACATAAATGTGTAATTGGAGCAAAAGAATTAAGGGCGTATACCTGTGAACAGGTAAAATGGCTACGGTAGAGAGGTTCCGGTATGGTCTATGTTTAAGGCGTTCAGGATCCGCTGAAACGTGTAAGACCGAGACTGAACCTCTCAAGAGCTCCCTTGTTGTTTTTAAGTGTGTGTCTCTGAAGAGACTGTTTTTTACCTTGGATCTGATTATCGTAATAAAGTTACACTTTTTTATCAGCTTTTGGATGGGATCTGCTTTTCTTTTTTCAATGTTTCTAAACTAGCCTTGTGGGTTAATAACCCTTAAATGAGCCACAATGACCCCTTAAAGTCCCTCAAAAAAAAGTTATGTTTGTACTAAAAAACGTTTTTTCCTATCAGCGTCACCAGTAAACAATGAGCCCTTTATGCAAGCTGGGATTCCTATTAAGTGTCTGAATACAGCTTACCCTTCTCTCATG
Organism: Bombina bombina; assembly: GCF_027579735.1. Lineage (NCBI taxonomy): Eukaryota > Metazoa > Chordata > Amphibia > Anura > Bombinatoridae > Bombina > Bombina bombina. The sequence continues at coordinate 6,479,688 of NC_069505.1, forward strand.
GGGATATTGCCAGCCTTTTCTAGAATTATCACAGTCTGCCTAGAAAAAAATAGACTGAACATACCTCAATGCAGCTTTGCATGCAAACCGTTCCCCCAACTGAAGTTTTCCTGTACTCTTCAGCCCTTGTGAGAACAGCAGTGGATCTTAGTTACAAAGTGCTAAGATCATCATCCTCCTTGCAGAAATCTTCATCCCCAGTCCTTAGGCACAATGAACATTGAGCTTGACAAAGGCTGTATGCAGCTGAAATGCTTTGCTCTATTTGTGAGACTTCCAGGCATCCGTAGCTCTATCTGTGAGACATTGATCCATCTGCAGTTTTCAGGAAATAGATGCTGCAGGAGTTCATTATAATTCAGTTCAGAAGCAGCATTTCACAAACTGCTAACACTACAGAGACCCAGAGGGGAAACATCTGATCCAAGGTCCTGATACAATCCCAGGAGGATAACACACGGCCTCCGGTGTAAGTATAAATGTACACCTTGCCATTGTGAATTTTTTATATGCTTTAAAGGATATCCCTGTCCTCTCTCTCACCCATTGTCTGCAGCTATATGACTTCAAACTAATGCAGCTAATACTGGCTAAAGACGCAATTGCTTAACAAGGCTTCCACATACAATTAACCAACAAACTTTTAACAGCTGAATAAGACTGCTAAACATTAAGACTGCTTCTCTGTTACAAAAAACGGACTTTTGCTCTGCAAACATATGCTACACTTTAATATTGGTATATACGAGTATGTGCTTTGTGCTATTTATGACCTTTTAATGTGAAACTTTTTTGTTGTTTTATTTACTACCACTGTGCACAGTGATTTCTGTATATTTTTTAATCAAATAGTTTGATTAAAACATTATATTTTACCTATATAGGGTCTTTAAAAAAAGCCATTTTTTACACATTAAGCTACCTTTGGGCAGCGCAGCTGTAATCCATTACTAATCTGCAGACTTTGTAATTTTCCTGTAAAAGCAGCGGCCCTAGCAAGGCTGAAAGTCCTTGAACAAGCAATGGGAGAAAGTACTAATTCAGATTGCCATATCCCAGCAGATCTGGAATACCCAGTTGAACGCACTAGTAAATACGTGCTAAAGCATAATATTTGCAACGATACAGAGTCATTTCCTGTACCTCCTACTAACACCATCATTCTCAATCTCAACACAGAGACCTCTCAGCACCAAATGCCTGAGCCTCTTCAAATCCACAACACAAGTGCATCTACGCAGCAAACCGCATCACCTCCCGCTGACAAGTTGACTTCCAGTGACAAGCCGCAGCTCAAGCCACAGCCAGCAGAAGCCTTAGAGACTACACCACAGTTGAACGCTCTTGCAACATTTTATCCTGGTAAACTTCACCCTTCTTCACCAGATAACTTTCACACCCAAGGGGTTCCTCAAGTTACTTTGGCACCAAAGAGTGAGAGATCAGACTTGACTGACTTCGCCAGATACAGGACACGCTGTGAGCTCATCAACACAAGCCTCTCAAGGTTTGATGACTGTCCAGAGAGCTACAGGGCCTGGAGATCAACCTTGAAGGCTGCTATTGCTGATCTCGACCTTACAACCAAGGAGGAACTCTATTTGCTCATAAAGTGGCTGGGGCCAGAATCTGCAGATCGTGTTAAAAGACTGAGAACAGTACATGTTGACCACCCAGATGCAGGCCTTGTTGCTGCATGGACAAGACTTGAGCAAGCCTATGGTAGCTCTGAAGCCATAGAAAGCGCTCTGTTCAAGAGACTGCAAAACTTCCCAAAAATAGGGAACAAAGACTATCGCAAGCTCCAAGAACTAAGTGACCTCCTCATGGAGCTAGAGTTGGCAAAGACAGACCCACATCTACCTGGACTAAGCTTCCTGGACACTGCTCATGGTGTCAATCCAGTGGTGTCTAAACTGCCATGTAGCCTGCAAGAGAAATGGGCGCAATAGGGCTCAAGATACAAAAGAGACTATAACGTATCTTTTCCTCCATTCTCATATTTTTGCAGGTTCATCAGTGATCAAGCCTGGATGAGAAACGATCCCAGCTTCAGCTTCTGTGAAACCAACTTGCCTGCTTCATCATCCTCACCAACATCATCAAGGTATGATAACACAGCAGCTAAACAAAGACAATAGAGCAATATCTATTAAAAGGACAGACATCTCACCACCCGTATCCTCTCCTGCACACCAGAGTGACTCGGGTGAAAGAGATAAAGACCCCAATCGTCAGTGCCCTATTCACAGGAAGCCTCACCCTCTTAAGAAATGTTGTGGGCTTAGGGCAAAGACTTTACAAGAGCGCAGGGAGATTCTCTAGAAACTGAGTATGCTACAGGTGTTGTGCTTCTTATGGTCACTTTGCTAAAGACTGTAAAGTTGTCATCAAGTACACAGAATGCAGTAGTGACAGACACGTTACAGCTATGCATCCTACTCCACTTCCAGACAACCCACAGCAGTTAACTGCTTCCACCCCTGTCTCAATTCATGGCGGGGAGCAACAAAGTCATGCTCCAGTCACAGCGAGTGTTTCCTCTGCATGCACAGAAGTCTGTAGAGAAGGCTTAGACCACAAATGCTGTGCCAAGGTATGCCTAGTCAAGATTTACCCACAGGATCAACCTGAGAATGTTACTAGGATTATGCTATAATAGATGAACAGAGCAACAGATCCCTGGTTAAGCCTAAATTCTTTGAGATCTTCGGCATAGAGGGTCATGCAACATTGTATACTCTCAGAACCTGTTCGGGCCGTGTAGAGGCCTTCGGCAGAAGAGCCGATGGATTCATGGTCTCATATCAAAGGAAACGAAGCAATACCCCTACCAACATTAGTCGAGTGTGACCAGATACCAGACGAAAGAGAAGAGATTCCTACTCCAGAGGCTGCATATCACCATCCTCACTTAAGACACCTTGTTGATGAGATTTCGGCAATGGACATGAATGCTGAAATCTTGGTCAAGCCAGGAAGAGACATTCTCAGAGTACATAAAGTACGCGAGCAGTGCGATGGACCTGACGATGCCCCTTATGCACAAAGACTGGATCTAGGCTGGGTCATAGTGGGTGATGTATGCTTGAATAGTATGCATACGTCATCTGAGATCCACTCCTTCAAAACGTACATATTAGGAAATGGACGTGCATCCCACTTCAAACAGTGCTCTCGCCATCATGAAGTAAGGAAGAAGCCTCCTGACACCATCCAAATACCTGATGTTACTCCTATACTTTGTGATGACAATCTTGGTACCACAGTGTTTTGTACTACAAGTGATGACAACAAAATAGCCTTGTCAGTTGAAGACAGAGAATTCATCAAAGTAATGGACAAAGAAATCTTTAAGGACGATTCTAACAACTGGGTTGCACCATTGCCTTTTCGTGCTGCAAGGGTCAAACTCCCAAACAACCGTGAACAGGCGTTATCCAGATTCAACTCACTTCAACGAGCACTAAAGAACAGGCCTGAAATGAAGGACCATTTCATTGCCTTTATGAAAAGAATCTTTGACAATGATCATTCCGAGCCAGCTCCACCACTTCAAGGACTCCAAGAGTGCTGGTACCTGCCTTTCTTCGGAGTGTATCATCCCCGTAAGCCAAAACAAATCAGGGTAGTGTTCGACTCCAGTGCCAAGCATCAAGGCGTATCTCTGAACGATGTTCTTCTCACTGGTCCTAACCTGAACTCATTCATTGATGATGATGGAATGTTAAGGGTTGGAGGACAATTAAACAAGGCTAAGTTGGGAGGTCAAGAACAGAATCCTCTCATACCTGCTCGCAATCATATCACCACTTTGCTCATACGGCACTACCATGAAGGGGTTAAGCACCAAGGTAGACACTTCACAGAGGGTGCCATAAGAGCTGCAGGCCTTTGGATTATAGGAGCAAAAAACATAATTTATGCTTACCTGATAAATTTATTTCTCTTGTAGTGTAGTCAGTCCACGGGTCATCCATTACTTATTGAATATATCTCTTCCTAACAGGAAGCTGCAAGAGGATCACCCAAGCAGAGCTGCTATATAGTTCCTCCCCTCACATGTCATATTCAGTCATTCGACCAAAGCAGACGAGAAAGGAGAAACCATAGGGTGCAGTGGTGACTGGAGTTTAATTAAAATTTAGATCTGCCTTAAAGACAGGGCGGGCCGTGGACTGACTACACTACAAGAGAAATAAATTTATCAGGTAAGCATAAATTATGTTTTCTCTTGTTAAGTGTAGTCAGTCCACGGGTCATCCATTACTTATGGAATACCAATACCAAAGCTAAAGTACACGGATGAAGGGAGGGACAAGGCAGGAACATTAAACAGAAGGAACCACTGCCTGAAGTACCTTTCTCCCAAAAATAGCCTCCGAAGAAGCAAAAGTGTCAAATTTGTAAAATTTTGAAAAGGTGTGAAGAGAAGACCAAGTCGCAGCCTTGCAAATCTGTTCAACAGAAGCCTCATTTTTAAAGGCCCAGGTGGAAGCCATAGCTCTAGTAGAATGAGCTGTAATCCTTTCAGGAGGCTGCTGTCCAGCAGTCTCATAGGCTAAACGTATTATGCTACGAAGCCAAAAAGAGAGAGAGGTAGCCGAAGCCTTTTGACCTCTTCTCTGTCCAGAGTAAACGACAAACAGGGAAGAAGTTTGACGAAAATCTTTAGTTGCCTGCAAATAGAACTTCAGGGCACGGACTACGTCCAGATTATGCAAAAGTCGTTCCTTCTTTGAAGAAGGGTTAGGACACAGTGATGGAACAACTATCTCTTGATTGATATTCCTGTTAGTAACTACCTTAGGTAAGAACCCAGGTTTAGTACGCAGAACTACCTTGTCTGAATGAAAAATCAGATAAGGAGAATCACAATGTAAGGCAGATAACTCAGAGACTCTTCGAGCCGAGGAAATAGCCATCAAAAACAAAACCTTCCAGGATAACAGCTTGATATCAATGGAATGAAGGGGTTCAAATGGAACGCCTTGAAGAACATTAAGAACTAAGTTTAAGCTCCACAGCGGAGCAACAGTCTTAAACACAGGCTTAATCCTAGTTAAAGCCTGACAAAAAGCCTGAACGTCTGGAACTTCAGCCAGACGTTTGTGTAGAAGAATAGACAGAGCAGAAATCTGTCCCTTTAACGAACTAGCAGATAAGCCCTTTTCTAAACCCTCTTGTAGAAAGGACAATATCCTAGGAATCCTAACCTTACTCCATGAGTAACTCTTGAATTCGCACCAATATAAATATTTACACCATATCTTATGGTAAATTTTTCTGGTAACAGGCTTCCTAGCCTGTATTAAGGTATCAATAACCGACTCCGAGAAGCCACGCTTTGATAGAATCAAGCGTTCAATCTCCATGCAGTCAGCCTCAGAGAAATTAGATTTGGATGGTTGAAAGGACCCTGAATTAGAAGGTCCTGTCTCAGAGGCAGAGACCACGGTGGACAGGACGACATGTCCACTAGGTCTACATACCAGGTCCTGCGTGGCCACGCAGGCGCTATCAGAATCACCGAAGCTCTCTCCTGTTTGATCTTGGCAATCAAACGAGGAAGCATTGGGAATGGTGGAAACACATAAGCCATGTCGAAGACCCAAGGGGCTGTCAGAGCATCTATCAGCACCGCTCCCGGGTCCCTGGACCTGGATCCGTAACAAGGAAGCTTGGCGTTCTGACGAGACGCCATGAGATCCAGATCTGGTTTGCCCCAACGATGAATCAGTTGAGCAAAGACCTCCGGATGAAGTTCCCACTCCCCCGGATGAAAAGTCTGGCGACTTAGAAAATCCGCCTCCCAGTTCTCCACGCTTGGGATGTAAATCGCTGACAGGTGGCAAGAGTGAGACTCTGCCCAGCGAATTATCTTTGAGACTTCCAACATCGCTAGGGAACTTCTGGTTCCCCCTTGATGGTTGATGTAAGCCACAGTCGTGATGTTGTCCGACTGAAATCTGATGAACCTCAGAGTTGCTAACTGAGGCCAAGCTAGGAGAGCATTGAATATTGCTCTTAATTCCAGAATATTTATTGGGAGGAGTTTCTCCTCCTGAGTCCATAATCCCTGAGCTTTCAGGGAGTTCCAGACTGCGCCCCAGCCTAGAAGGCTGGCGTCTGTTGTTACAATCGTCCAATCTGGCCTGCGAAAGGTCATCCCCTTGGACAGATGTGGCCGAGAAAGCCACCATAGAAGAGAATCTCTGGTCTCTTGATCCAGATTTAGTAGGGGGGACAAATCTGAGTAATCCCCGTTCCACTGACTTAGCATGCACAATTGCAGCGGTCTGAGATGCAGGCGCGCAAATGGTACTATGTCCATTGCCGCTACCATTAAGCCGATTACTTCCATGCACTGAGCTACTGATGGGTGTGGAATGGAATGAAGGACACGGCAAGCATTTAGAAGTTTTAATAACCTGGCCTCTGTCAGGTAAATTTACATCTCTACAGAATCTATAAGAGTCCCTAGAAAGGGAACTCTTGTAAGTGGTAATAGAGAACTCTTTTCCACGTTCACCTTCCACCCATGCGACCTCAGAAATGCCAGAACTATCTCTGTATGAGACTTGGCAGTTTGAAAACTTGACGCTTGTATCAGAATGTCGTCTAGGTACGGAGTCACCGCTATGCCTCGCGGTCTTAGTACCGCCAGAAGTGAGCCCAGAACTTTTGTAAAGATTCTTGGAGCCGTAGCTAATCCGAAGGGAAGAGCTACAAACTGGTAATGCCTGTCTAGGAAAGCAAATCTTAGGTACCGATAATGATCCTTGTGAATCGGTATGTGAAGGTAGGCATCCTTTAGATCTACTGTGGTCATGTACTGACCCTCTTGGATCATGGGAAGGATGGTTCGAATAGTTTCCATTTTGAATGATGGAACTCTTAGAAATTTGTTTAGGATTTTTAAGTCCAAGATTGGTCTGAAGGTTCCCTCTTTCTTGGGAACCACAAATAGATTTGAATAGAATCCCTGCCCGTGTTCCGTCCGCGGAACTGGGTGGATCACCCCCATTAGTAAGAGGTCTTGTACACAGCGTAGAAACGCCTCTTTCTTTATTTGGTTTGCTGATAACCTTGAAAGATGAAATCTCCCTCGTGGAGGAGAAGTTTTGAAGTCCAGGAGATATCCCTGAGATATGATCTCCAACGCCCAGGGATCCTGGACATCTCTTGCCCAAGCCTGGGCGAAGAGAGAAAGTCTGCCCCCACTAGATCCGTTTCCTGATAGGGGGCCCTCTCTTCATGCTGTCTTGGGGGCAGCAGCAGGTTTCTTGGCCTGCTTGCCCTTGTTCCAGGACTGGTTAACTTTCCAACCCTGCCTGTAACGAGCAACAGCTCCTTCCTGTTATGGAGCGGAGGAAGTTGATGCTGCTCCTGCCTTGAAGTTACGAAAGGCACGAAAATTAGACTGTTTGGCCTTTGATTTGGCCCTGTCCTGAGGTAGAGCATGGCCCTTACCTCCCTTAATGTCAGCTATAATTTCTTTCAAGCCGGGCCCGAATAAGGTCTGCCCTTTGAAAGGAATATTAAGCAATTTAGATTTAGAAGTCACGTCAGCTGACCAGGATTTAAGCCATAGCGCTCTGCGCGCTTGGATGGCGAATCCGGAGTTCTTAGCCGTAAGTTTGGTTAAATGTACGACGGCATCAGAAACAAATGCGTTAGCTAGCTTAAGTGCTTTAAGCTTGTTCATAATTTCATCCAATGGAGCTGTGCGAATGGCCTCTTCCAGAGACTCAAACCAGAATGCCGCCGCAGCAGTGACAGGCGCAATGCATGCAAGGGGCTGTAAGATAAAACCTTGTTGAACAAACATTTTCTTAAGGTAACCCTCTAATTTCTTATCCATTGGATCTGAAAAGGCACAACTATCCTCCACCGGGATAGTGGTACGCTTAGCTAAAGTAGAAACTGCTCCCTCCACCTTAGGGACCGTCTGCCATAAGTCTTGTGTGGTGGCGTCTATAGGAAACATTTTCCTAAATATGGGAGGAGGGGAAAAAGGCACACCAGGTCTATCCCACTCCTTGCTAATAATCTCTGTAAGCCTTTTAGGTATAGGAAACACTTCAGTACACACCGGTACTGCATAGTATCTATCCAACCTACATAATTTTTCTGGAATTGCAACCGTGTTACAATCATTCAGAGTCGCTAATACCTCCCCTAGCAATATGCGGAGGTTCTCAAGCTTAAATTTAAAATTAGAAATCTCTGAATCCAGTCTCCCTGGATCAGATCCGTCACCCACAGAATGAAGCTCTCCGTCTTCACGTTCTGCAAACTGTGACGCAGTATCTGACATGGCTCTCACCTCATCCGCGCGCTCTGTCCTTAACCCAGAGCTATCGCGCTCGACTCTTAATTCTGGCAATTTAGATAATACTTCTGTCATAACAGTAGCCATGTCTTGCAAAGTGATTTGTAAGGGCCTCCCTGATGTACTTGGCGCCACAAAATCACGCACCTCCTGAGCGGGAGGCGAAGGTACTGACACGTGAGGAGAGTTAGTCGGCATAACTTCCCCATCGTTGTCTGGTGATAATTTCTTTACATGTAAAGATTGACTTTTATTTAAAGTAGCATCAATGCAATTAGTACACACATTTCTATTGGGCTCCACATTGGCCTTTAAACATAGTGAACAAAGAGATTCATCTGTGTCAGACATGTTTAAACAGACTAGCAATGAGACTAGCAAGCTTGGAAATACTTTTCTAAATAAATTTACAAGCAATATAAAAAAACGTTACTGTGCCTTTAAGAAGCACAAAAAACTGTCACAGTTGAAATAACAATGAACCAAAATAGTTATAGCAACTAATTTTTCACAGTAAATGTATTAAGTTAGCAAAGGATTGCACCCACCAGCAAATGGATGATTAACCCCTTAATACCCAAAAAACGGATAACAATTTAATAATTAACGTTTTTCTCACAGTCAAAACACACTGTCACAGGTCTGCTGTGACTGATTACCTCCCTCAAAATGAATTTTGAAGACCCCTGAGCTCTCTAGAGACGATCTGGATCATGGAGGATGAAGTAGACAGATTGTGACTGAATTTTTACTGCGCAAAAAAGCGCTAAAATAGGCCCCTCCCACTCATATTACAACAGTGGGGAAGCTCAGAAAACTGTTTCTATGCAGAAAACAAAGATGGCCATGTGGTAAAAATCATGCCCCAATAAGTTTTATCACCAAGTACCTCACAAAAAACGATTAACATGCCAGTAAACGTTTTAAACATACATTTGAAAAGTTATGAATTGTTATTAATAAGCCTGCTACCAGTCGCTTTTACTGCAGTTAAGGCTCATACATTATTTCAGTATTAACAGTATTTTCAGAGTCAATTCCATTCCTTAGAAAAATACATTCAGTGTACACACACTCATCAGCCTAATACCAGTCGCTATCACTGCATTTAAGGCTGAACTTACTTTACATTGGTATCAGCAGTATTTTCTCAGTCAATTCCATTCCTCAGAAAAATAATTACTGCACATACCTCATTTGCAGGGGGGCCCTGCATGCTATTCCCCTTCTCTGAAGTTACCTCACTCCTCAGATGAGACCAGCCAGTGGATCTTAGTTCTAAGATCATAGAAAACGCAGGCAGATTCTTCTTCTAATGCTGCCTGAGAAAAAACAGCACACTCCGGTGCCATTTAAAATAACAAACTTTTGATTGTAGAAATAAGCTAAGTTAAAAAACACCACAGACCTCTCACAGCGACCTATCTTTAGTTAGGCTGCAAGAGAATGACTGAATATGACATGTGAAGGGAGGAACTATATAGCAGCTCTGCTTGGGTGATCCTCTTGCAGCTTCCTGTTAGGAAGAGATATATTCAATAAGTAATGGATGACCCGTGGACTGACTACACTTAACAAGAGAAAGACAGATTACAGCTACACTGCATAGCTGTGTTCAGTGCCGTAAACTAAGAGGTAAACATCAGCAACAGCAAATGTCAGATTTGCCAGCTGACAGGTTAAGTACTGGCCATGTTGGTTTGGATGTCTTTGGACCATGGATGGTAACAGCCCGCAGAACTTGAGGTGGCCAAGCAAATAGCAAATAATGGGCAGTGCTGTTCACTTGCATGAGTGTGCGTGCAGTACACATCGAAGTAATAGAATATATGGATGCCTCAAGTTTCAAAAATGCTCTAAGGCGATTCCTTGCCATCAGAGGACCAGTCAAAACATTAAGATCTGACTGTGGAACTAATTTCGTTGGAGCCTGTCGAGAGTTACATCTCAACTCTAGGCCAATTCAAGACCTTTTAGCTGAAAAAGGCTGTACATTGATTTTCAATCATCCTCATTCTTCCCACATGGGTGGCTCCTGGGAGAGAATGATAGGCATCACACGTAAAATACTGGACTCCATGCTTATGGACTTGAAATCCACAAGACTCACTCACGAGATTCTAACCACCTTACTAGCAGAAGCATCTGCCATAATCAATTCAAGACCAATTGTTCCAGTGTCTGTAGATCAAGAGGCCCCAACTCTGCACAATCCAGCTACTCTTCTTACCCAGAAGCTTGGGTCTTTTCCTGTTCCACCTGGAGAATTTAAAACAGAAAATCTGAGCTACAATCAGTGGAAGCGAGTACAACACGTTGCCAACTGCTTCTGGAATCCTTGGAAGGAGTATCTCTCTACTCTGCAAAGATGCAGGAAAACATAATTTATGTAAGAACTTACCTGATAAATTCATTTCTTTCATATTAGCAAGAGTCCATGAGCTAGTGACGTATGGGATATACATTCCTACCAGGAGGGGCAAAGTTTCCCAAACCTTAAAATGCCTATAAATACACCCCTCACCACACCCACAATTCAGTTTAACGAATAGCCAAGAAGTGGGGTGATAAGAAAAAAGTGCGAAAGCATATAAAATAAGGAATTGGAATAATTGTGCTTTATACAAAAAAATCATAACCACCACAAAAAAGGGCGGGCCTCATGGACTCTTGCTAATATGAAAGAAATGAATTTATCAGGTAAGTTCTTACATAAATTATGTTTTCTTTCATGTAATTAGCAAGAGTCCATGAGCTAGTGACGTATGGGATAATGACTACCCAAGATGTGGATCTTTCCACACAAGAGTCACTAGAGAGGGAGGGATAAAATAAAGACAGCCAATTCCTGCTGAAAATAATCCACACCCAAAATAAAGTTTAATGAAAAACATAAGCAGAAGATTCAAACTGAAACCGCTGCCTGAAGTACTTTTCTACCAAAAACTGCTTCAGAAGAAGAAAATACATCAAAATGGTAGAATTTGGTAAAAGTATGCAAAGAGGACCAAGTTGCCGCTTTGCAAATCTGATCAACCGAAGCTTCATTCCTAAACGCCCAGGAAGTAGAAACTGACCTAGTAGAATGAGCTGTAATCCTCTGAGGCGGAGTTTTACCCGACTCAACATAGGCAAGATGAATTAAAGATTTCAACCAAGATGCCAAAGAAATGGCAGAAGTTTTCTGGCCTTTCTAGAACCGGAAAAGATAACAAATAAACTAGAAGTCTTTCGGAAAGACTTAGTAGCTTCAACATAATATTTCAAAGCTCTAACAATATCCAAAGAATGCAACGATTTCTCCTTAGAATTCTTAGGATTAGGACATAATGAAGGAACCACAATGTCTCTACTAATGTTGTTGGAATTCACAACTTAGGTAAAAATTCAAAAGAAGTTCGCAACACCGCCTTATCCTGATGAAAAATCAGAAAAGGAGACTCACAAGAAAGAGCAGATAATTCAGAAACTCTTCTCGCAGAAGAGATGGCCAAAAGGAACAAAACTTTCCAAGAAAGTAATTTAATGTCCAATTAATGCATAGGTTCAAATGGAGGAGCTTGAAGAGCCCCCAGAACCAAATTCAAACTCCAAGGAGGAGAAATTGACTTAATGACAGGCTTTATACGAACCAAAGCTTGTACAAAACAATGAATATCAGGAAGAATAGCAATCTTTCTGTGAAAAAGAACAGAAAGAGCAGAGATTTGTCCTTTCAAGGAACTTGCGGACAAACCCTTATCTAAACCATCCTGAAGAAACTAATATTCTCGGTATTCTAAAAGAATGCCAAGAAAAATGATGAGAAAGACACCAAGAAATATAAGTCTTCCAGACTCTATAATATATCTCTCTGGATACAGATTTACGAGCCTGAAACATAGTATTAATCACAGAGTCAGAGAAACCTCTTTGACCAAGAATCAAGCGTTCAATCTCCATACCTTTAAATTTAAGGATTTCAGATCCTGATGGAAAAAAGGACCTTGAGACAGAAGGTCTGGTCTTAACGGAAGAGTCCACGGTTGGCAAGAGGCCATCCGGACAAGATCCGCATACCAAAACCTGTGAGGCCATGCCGGAGCTACCAGCAGAACAAACGAGCATTCCTTCAGAATCTTGGAGATTACTCTTGGAAGAAGAACTAGAGGCGGAAAGATATAGGCAGGATGATACTTCCAAGGAAGTGAATGCATCCACTGCCTCTGCCTGAGGATCTCGGGATCTGGACAGATACCTGGGAAGTTTCTTGTTTAGATGAGAAGCCATCAGATCTATTTCTGGAAGTTCCCACATTTGAATAATCTGAAGAAATACCTCTGGGTGAAGAGACCATTCGCCCGGATGCAACGTTTGGCGACTGAGATAATCCGCTTTCCAATTGTCCATACCTGGGATATGAACCGCAGAGATTAGACAGGAGCTGGATTCCGCCCAAACCAAAATTCGAGATACTTCTTTCATAGCCAGAGGACTGTGAGTCCCTCCTTGATGATTGATGTATGCCACAGTTGTGACATTGTCTATCTGAAAACAAATGAACAACTCTCTCTTCAGAAGAGGCCAAGACTGAAGAGCTCTGAAAATTGCACGGAGTTCCAAAATATTGATCGGAAATCTCACCTCCTGAGATTCCCAAACCCCTTGTGCCGTCAGATACCCCCACACAGCTCCCCAACCTGTAAGACTTGCATCTGTTGAGATTATAGTCCAGGTCGGAAGAACAAGAAGCCCCCTGAACTAAACGATGGTGATCTGTCCACCATGTCAGAGAGTGTCGTAAAATCGGTTTAAAGATATTAATTGAGATATCTTTGAGTAATCCCTGCACCATTGGTTCAGCATACAGAGCTGAAGAGGTCGCATGTGAAAACGAGCAAAGGAGATCGCATCTGATGCGGCAGTCCTAAGACCCAACATTTCCATGCATAAGGATACCAAAGGGAATGATTGTGACTGAAGGTTTTGACAAGCTGATATCAATGTTAAACTTCTCTTGTCTGACAAGGACAGAGTGATAGACACTGAATCTATCTAGAAACCTAAAAAGGTTACCCTTGTCTGAGGAATCAATGAATTGATTGGTAAATTGATCCTACAACCATGAACTTGAAGAAACAACACAAGTCGATTCGTATGAGATTCTTCGAAAATGAGAAGACTGAGCAAGTACCAAGATATCGTCCAATAAGGAAATACCAAAACCCTGTTCTCTGATTACAGAAAGAAGGGCACAGAGAACCTTTGAAAAAAATTCTTGGAACTGAGGCTAGGCCAAACGGTAGAGCCAAAAAACTGGTAATGCTTGTCTAAAAAGAGAATCTCAGACACTAAAAGTGATCTGGATGAATCGGAATATGCAGATACACATCCTGTAAATCTATTGTAGACATATAATGCCCTTGCTAAACAAAAGGCAGGATAGTCCTACAGTAACCATCTTGAATGTTGGTATCCTAACATAACGATTCAATAATGATAGATCCGGAACTGGTCTGAAGGAATTGACCTTCTTTGGTACAATGAAGAGATAAAATAAAACCCCAGCCCCTGTTCCAGAACTGAAACTGGCATAAATACTCCAGCCAACTCTAGATCTGAAACACATTTCAGAAATGCTGAGCCTTTGCTGTGTTAACTGGGACACGGGAAAGAAAAAAATCTCTTAGCAGGAGGCCTTAACTTGAAGCCAATTCTGTACCTTTCTGAAACAATGTTCTGAAACCAGAGATTGAGAACGGAATTGATCCAAATTTCTTTGAAGAAAACGTAATCTGCCCCATACCAGCTGAGCTGGAATAAGGGCCGCACCTTCATAGGTACTTAGGAGCTGGCTATAGGTTTCTATAAGGCTTGGATATATTCCAAACTGGAAATAGTTTCCAAACTGATACCGCTCCTGAGGATGAAGGATCAGGCTTTTGTTCCTTGTTGTGAGGAAAGGAACGAAAATGATTATTTACCCTGGAAAGAAAGGGAAAGCAAAGTTGACTTAGAAGACATATCAGCATTCCAAGTTTAATCCATAAAGCTTTTCTAGCTAAAATAGCTAGAGACATATACCTGACATCAACTCTAATGATATCAAAAGATGGTATCACCAATAAAATTATTAGCATGTTATAGAATAATAATAATGCTATAAAATTATGATCTGTTACTTGTAGCGCTAAAGCTTCTAACCAAAAAGTTGAAGCTGCAGCAACATCCGCTAAAAATATAGCAGGTCTAAGAAGATTACCTGAACATAAGTAAGCTTTTCTTAGAAAGGATTCAATTTTCCTATCTAAAGGATCCTTAAATGAAGTACTATCTGCCGTAGGAATAGTAGTACATTAGCAGGAGTAGAGACAGCCCCATAACCTTAGGGATTTTTGTCCCAAAAAACTCTAATCTGTCAGATGGCACAGGATATAATTGCTTAAACGTCTAGAAGGAGTAAATAAATTACCCAAATTATTCCATTCCCTGGAAATTACTTCAGAAATAGCATCAGGGAGATAAAACACTTCTGGAATAACTACAGGAGATTTAAAAACCTTATTTAAACGTTTACATTTAGTATCAAGAGGACCAGAATCCTCTATTTCTAATGCAAATAATACTTCTTTAAGTAAAGAACGAATAAATTCCATCTTGAACAAATACAAAGATTTATCAGCATCAACCTCTGAGACAGAAACCTCTGAACCAGAAGAACCATTATCAGTATCAGAATGATGATGTTCATTTAAAAATTCATCTGAAAAAAGAGAAGTTTTAGAAGACTTTTATGTATACTAGAAGGAGAAATAACAGACATAGCCTTCTTAATGGATTTAAAAAATAAAATCTCTTATGTTATCAGGAACACTCTGAAAATTAGATGTTGACGGAACAGCAACAGGTAATGTAACAGTACTAAAGGAAATTTTATCTGCATTAATAAGTTTGACATGACATGCAATACAAACAGCTGGAGAAACAGATACCAAAAGTTTATAGCAGATACACTTAGCTTGGTAGCTCCAGCACTGGGCAGTGATTTTCCTGAAGTATCTTCTGACTCAGTTGCAACGTGGAACATCTTGCAATATGTAAAAGAAAAAAACAACATATAAAGCAAAATTGATCAAATTCCTTAAATGACAGTTTCAGGAATGGGAAAAAAATGCCAGTGAACAAGCTTCTAGCAACCAGAAGCAATAAATAATGTGACTTAAATAATGTGGAGACAAAAGTGACGCCCATATTTTTTAGCGCCAAAAAAGACGCCCACATTATTTGGCGCCTAAATGCTTTTGGCGCCAAAAATGACGCCACATCCGGAACGCCAACATTTTTGACGCAAAAAAAACGTCAAAAAATGACGCAACTTCCGGCGACACGTATGACGCCGGAAACAGAAAAAAAAATTTGCGCCAAAAAAGTCCGCGCCAAGAATGACGCAATAAAATGAAGCATTTACTGCCCCCGCAAGCCTAACAGCCCACAGGGAAAAAGTCAAATTTTTTAAGGTAAGAAAAAATGATTGAAACAAATGCATTTATCCCAAATATGAAACTGACTGTCTGAAAAATAAGGAATGTTGAACATTCTGAGTCAAGGCAAAAATGTTTGAATACATATATTTAGAACTTTATAAACAAAGTGCCCAACCATAGCTTAGAGTGTCACAGAAAATAAGATTTACTTACCCCAGGACACTCATCTACATGTTTGTAGAAAGCCAAACCAGTACTGAAACGAGAATCAGCAGAGGTAATGGTATATATAAGAGTATATCGTCGATCTGAAAAGGGAGGTAAGAGATGAATCTCTACGACCGATAACAGAGAACCTATGAAATAGACCCCGTAGAAGGAGATCACTGCATTCAAATAGGCAATACTCTCCTCACATCCCTCTGACATTCACTGCACGCTGAGAGGAAAACCGGGCTCCAACTTGCTGCGGAGCGCATATCAACGTAGAATCTAGCACAAACTTACTTCACCACCTCCATCGGAGGCAAAGTTTGTAAAACTGAATTGTGGGTGTGGTGAGGGGTGTATTTATAGGCATTTTAAGGTTTGGGAAACTTTGCCCCTCCTGGTAGGAATGTATATCCCATACGTCACTAGCTCATGGACTCTTGCTAATTACATGAAAGAAATGGCAACGTCTGAACCCTAACATCAAGGTTGGAGATCTCGTTCTCCTCAAGGACCAGCAAGCTGAAAGAATCGAATGGTCCATGGGACTGATTGTAAAGAGCATTCCTAGAGATGATGGAAAGGTGCGTAAGGTGGAGGTGAAAGTTGCAAGACAAGGGACTATAAAAACTTTCATCAGACCGATCACAGAACTTATCTTGCTCTTGCCCTTTGGAGACTGAGCTTACTTATGTATGCTGTTGAATTCTTCCTGTGACTTCAAGAAGGAAGTATCTCTTACTATAATTGACACAACTTGAAGTCTTATATTATAGTTCTTGCATTATATGTATGTTCTCCTTATATCATTCAGGTCTTCAATACATCTCTGAAAATTACATTGTTATGCATAACTTCTGTTCTGATTTAAATAGTGACATTTACTATGCCAGACGGGGAGTGTGCTGCCTCAATGGGGCATAGAATATGACACAGCCTCTGTTAATATTCATGTTGATATAGTTAAGAAATTATATATTTTTATGCCATTTTTCTCAAAGCTTCTCTATGTTTAGTCTGTACTGCCATCTAGTGACCTTTTTTGGTAACGCTCCTGTTTTCTGTAGTACCTTTTCTCAGACCTATTATGCATTTCCCTTTTGTGTATTGCTCCGCCCTTGTAGTTTGATAATGCTTTTCCTGTGTCATGGCTGCAGTTAACAGGCCTCATGTAACAAGCACACATGTTAAACTACATTGCACGCTACGAACAGTATCAACTTTTGACCGCTTAAATACTGTAACCATTCATCTGCTGTATTTTATTATCTGTGGTAACCTGATATTCAGAATAAAGCAACTTTGTGGATGGACAAGGTATTGGTGAGTTCAGTTATCTGACAAGGATTGTCTGCAGTGATTGTATCTTCTTATACAGGCCAGACATAGAGGTCTCAGCAAGGGATAGATCACTATTACAACTATCTTGTGTCCCACAAGTTCCCATTGCTCTAAAGCCACCACTGCTCTACTGATGAGACTGATATGGACTACGGCTACACCCTAGGACAAAGCAGCACAATTTTGCACTACTTTAAAAATGAACTCTTGATTGAAGAATCTTATCTAACACCTAACTTTACCACTTCCTAACACTAACATAGGCAAAGAGAATGACTGGAGTGGGAGAGAAGGGAGGAGCTATTTAACAGCTGACAAGGAGGTTAATATCCCATAAGTAATTAAGATAATCCGTGGACTCGTGTCAAAAAAGAAAAAAAATCAGCATCAGCAGTGCTGAGGTCATGAACTCTTATTGTGATCTCATGAGATTTCATAGTAAACTTCCTTAAATGGAATAGGGAAATAAGTGTGAACGAGGCTCACTCCCCTTGCCTGTCCTGGGACAGACTTACTGATTTGCTGCTTAAAGTCCTTTACAATGGGATGTGAATACTTAGGACAATTTGAGGTAAAATATCTTTCTTTTTTTACATAGAGATGTTCAGGTGATATTTTCTAGCCAGGTTTTTACAGCTCTGCTGCATCACTTTCAAGTTTTTAAACATTTGGGTATCATGGCCCTTTAAGGGACTTTAAATAATTTTAAGTAAAGCTTACCTTGGAATTCTTCTGTTGGCTGGTAAAAAGGGAGTGCGATACCCTGAAGAGGAGAAATCGTGTTAACCTATCATCAATATATTTTGAACACCATACATTAAAATGGCATGAAGCACAAAATTTATTTCATGATTGAGATAGAGCAGCGATTTTAAACAACTTTCTAATTTACTCCTATTATCAATTTTTCTTCGTTCACTTGGTATCTTTTGTTAAAAAGCTGGAACTTATAGGGACTGCTTACTCCAAAATATTCTCCCTGTTAATTATTCCCAATTATCAATTTTACAAGAAGGTCCTTTATGCTTATTTCAGCATTTGAAATATCCTGTGGTATCCCTAGCGATAATGAAAGTTATATTAAACGTTTCTGTACTTAAGTAAATGCAGAAGAATTTACACACTCAGTGGCGTGTAGAAGAGAAGTAAGAGTCCACAGCTGCTTTCACTAATTCATTACTTTTGGGAAATAAGAACCTGGCCACCAGGAGGAGGCAAAGACCTGTCAAAGGCTTAAATACTCCTCCCACTCCCCTCATCCCCCAGTCATTCTGCCGAGGAACAAGGAACAGTAGAAGAAATATCAGGGTGAAAGGTGCCAGAAGAATATAAGGACGCCCCACATAAAATTACGGGTGGGGAGATGTGGACTCTTTCCATCAGAAGAAAAGGAAATTATCAGGTAAGTATAATTTATGTTTTTCTTCTTAAATGGAAAGAGACCACAGCTGTATTCATTACTTTTGGGAAAACAATACCCAAGCTATAGAGGACACTGAATGCCAAGACGGGAAGGTACATAAGGCGGCCCATACTGAGGGCACCAGGCCTGAACCTCTACCCTAATAAAAAAAAAAAAAACGCTTCGTCCAAAGCCAAGAAAATTTTAAGAGCCCCAATGACACTGACCCGCAGTTAGTCCAGAAGCCAAATCAGAGACCGCAAACTGACTCGACTGAGCCAACAGTCTCCAGGAGACACCGTCGCCCAACAGACGGTCTCCCACTGCTCAATCCCCCACAAATGAAGGGGACACCAGCCAAAAACCCCAAGGGGATAAGGCAAAAGAGAACCAAGGAAACCGAAAGGTCCCCTAATACAAAAAAGAAAACCTCCAAGAGTGAGCCCAGCTCACATAGACCCAAAGGGACCCAAACAGGGAAAGGAGGCCACGCCTATACCAAGAGAAACCCGGGATAAGACCGGGCACAGAGACAAAACAGACGTCTCTCCAACATCCTGCAAGCATGGAATGGAACTGAAGAGGCAAAGTCCTCCCAGTGTCTGACCATAGAATACCAAGGCATTCGACCATGAAAAAGTGTGTAATACACTCAGATGAAAAACCCCAAGTTTGAGAACACAGAGTCCATAACAGGACAACACAGAGGGTACTTGTGATGAAGAAGCAGTCAAGCAAGAAACAGACTGCAAAAGCAACCCCGGACAGAGGGCACACTCCAGGCAACCAAGCCGCCTGACCTACACACAGGTCCCTAAAAAGGGAAACAAAACCTCAAAACAAGGCCCCCCCGAGGAGAGTATACCCTCAGAACCAGAAGGAAGAGTAAACCCTCTCCTGAAATCAATGGAGCAAGTTGAAAGGAAAATCTATACCGTAGCAGACTGAGCTAACAGGATAGACTCAACAAGCTCACACATCCAGAGGAAACTGCACCCCAAACGCAGTGCTTTAGACCGCTCGGCCATCCTGACCTGCAGACCCACACCCAGCTGGACCAACCCATCCTCAGGGATCCAAGACAGGGGAACAAAAGAATGCCGAAATAGGTACAGGATGAGCGCCTCCCATCCAGGAGAAGCCCCAAGCAAGGACTCCATTACCATAGGGAGGAGAATATCCCCAAAAGAAAAGGGATAATGCCGGATGGGTAACAACTCCTCAAAGCCCGAAGCCAGTGGCTAACGGAAAGTTAAATTCTCAACACAGATGCCCTAGAAAAGGACCCCCTTACAAGTAACTTGCCAAGCAGAGGCACAGCCAACCCATTCGCCTGCAGAGCAGGGAATCCACAGGAACACTGGCAAGCTGACCAGGGGAATACAAGCCTAAGGCGCAGCAGAAAATTGGACATCCAGCGCTTACAGCTGGGTATGAACCAACAACCCTTGAGGCGCAAGCCACCCAGCTAACCACTAAATGATATGGGCTACTCTTGTGGCAAAGAGTACAAAATACTCCGAAAACCTGGCAAACCATGACCAGGTAAGGTAAATGGAGCAAGGACATAGCCCAAGTTCCCACAACCGTGGAACACCCCGACCAGCCCTGAGATCGAAGATTCCAAAACCACCCAAAACTGGGTCAGGAAAAAGGCCAAGCGAAGCTTCAGCAACCGGAAGTCTCAGGGAGAAAAACACGTCCGGGCACCTAATAGTTCAGGAAAATCTTACCCTAGAACTAAACACCACATCTGGCCAAAAAGCCAGACACAAGGGATATGGATGCATATCCAGAGAATCCGGATAACAAGAACTCTAAAGCCATAAGCAAAGGAAGGAACCACCCCAAACTAAAGTCCAACGCTCCAAGGAGCAAAGCTAGAAGTCGTATGAATATACTTCTCAAAGCCTCAGGACAACCAAGGGATACCTCGAGGTTAAAAAAAAAAATAATCTTACTAGCAGGACTAGTCTCCCTCTCACCTCCGCACAAGCAGAGGACACAAGAAAGAGAAAGGCACTAAGCCTACCAAACTCCGGAAACCCCGAGCTAAACAAAGTCCCCGCAGGGAACAACCATCACCCAGAAATATAGATCCCTAAAAAGAGATCCATCCCACCCGGAGACAGACAGTACACGTCAAAGAGAAAGAGCTGCATCTAGAAACACTATAAACAGCTTACGCGTACACCTGCAACTTACTTCCCCATCTCCATAGGAGGCAAAGTTTGTAAAACTGAATTGTGGGAGTGGTGAGGGGTGTTTTTATAGGCATTTTGAGGTTTGGGAAACTTTGCCCCTCCTGGTAGGATTGTATATCCCATACGTCACTAGCTCATGGACTCTTGCCAATTATATGAAAAATGAAGGCCAAAACGCTCAATAGCGGTAGGGGGCATTAAGCCCTCCCACCCTCCACCGCATGGGGGAGGAACTCTAAGCTCTGATGAAATCAGATGTCAAATAGAGTGACACAGCAGAAAAACTCCCCTGCCCGGTCCTCTATGAGTGAAGGCTATAAGGACTTAACAATCCACCTCACGGACCCACAGGTCCTATTGAATGCTTAGTTGAACATGAAAAAGGAAATGTATGCTTACCTGATAAATTTGTTTATTTTACTTATGGGATATCGCCTCCTGGTCAGCAGGAGGATTCAAAGAGCAGCACAGCAGAGCTGTATATATAGCTCCTCCCTTCCCTCCCACTCCAGTCATTCGACCGAAGTTAGGAAGAGAAAGGAAAAGCCAAGGTGCAGAGGTGACTGAAGTTTAACAAACACAAAAACCTGTCTTAAAAAAAACAGGGAGGGCCGTGGACTTGTCGTATCGTAAAAGAAAGAAATTTATCAGGTAAGCATAAATTTCCTTTTCTTCTACAAGATACGACGAGTCCACGGATTTCATCCTTACTTATGGGATACAATACGAAAGCTATAGGACATGGATAAAAGGGAGGGACAAGACAGGAACCTAAACAGAAGGCACCACTGCTTAAAGAACCTCTCTCCCAAAAACAGCCTTGGACGAGGAAAAAGTATCAAATTTGGAAAATTTGGAAAAAGTGTGAAGAGACGACCAAGTTGCAGCCTTGCAAATCTGTTCAACAGAAGCATAATTTTTAAATGCCCATGAGGAACCCACAGCCCTAGTGGAATGAGCCGTAATCCGTTCAGGAGGCTTCTGTCCAGCAGTCTCATATGCAAAATGGATGATACTATTCGGCCAAAAAGAAAGAGGTAGCCGTAGCCTTCTGACCCCTACGTATCCCGGAAAAAAGGAAAGTTATGCTTAGCTGATAAATTTATTTCTTTTACGATATGACGAGTCCACGGATTTCATCCTTACTTGTGGCATATCGCCTCTTGGTCAGCAGGAAGTGGCAAAGAGCTCCACAGCAGAGCTGCATATATAGCCCCTCCCTTCCCTCCCCCTCCAGTCATTCGACCGAAGTTAGGAAGAGGAAGGAAAGGCCAAGGAGCAGAAGTGACTGAAGTTTAACAAAAATTAAAAACCTGTCTGTCGAAAAAAACATAAATTTCCTTTTCTTTTACAAGATATGACGAGTCCACGGATTTCACCCTTACTTGTGGGATACAATACCAAAGCTATAGGACACGGATGAAAGGGAGGGACAAGACAGGGACCTAAACTGAAGGCACCACTGCTTGAAGAACCTTTCTCCCAAAAACAGCCTCAGAAGAAGCAAATGTATCAAATTTGTAAAATTTGGAAAAAGTATGAAGAGACAACCAAGTTGCAGCCTTGCAAATCTGTTCAACAGAAGCATAATTTTTAAATGCCCATGAGGAAGCCACAGCCCTAGTAGAATGAGCCGTAATTCTTTCAGGAGGCTGCTGTCCAGCAGTCTCGTATACCAAACGGATGATACTCTTCAGCCAAAAAGAAAGAGGTAGCCGTAGCTTTCTGACCCCTACGTTTCCCAGCAAAAACCACAAACAAAGATGTTTGACGAAAATCCTTAGTCGCCTGCAAATAAAATTTTAAGGCACGAACTACATCCAAGTTATGTAGCAGACGCTCCTTTTTAGAAGAAGGGTTAGGACATAATGAAGGAACAACAATTTCCTGATTAATATTCTTGTTAGAAACAACCTTAGGAAGAAAACCAGGTTTGGTACGTAACACCACTTTATCAGTATGGAAAATAAGATAAGGTGGATCACATTGTAAAGAGGAAAGTTCAGAAACTCTGCGAGCAGAAGAAATAGCAACCAAAAATAAAACTTTCCAAGATAATAACTTAATATCTATGGAATGCAAGGGTTCAAACGGAACCCCTTGAAGAACTTTAAGAACTAAATTCAAACTCCAAGGAAGATCAATTGGTCTAAATACAGGCCTGATTCTAGTCAGAGTCTGACAAAAAGATTGAACATCTGGAACATCTGCCAGACGCTTGTGTAGCAAAATGGACAAAGCATAAATCTGTACCTTTAAGGAACTTCCCGACAACCCTTTCTCCAATCCTTCTTGGAGAAAGGATAAAATTCTGGGAATCCTAACTCTACTCCATGAGTAGCTCTTGGACTCACACCAATAGAGATATTTACGGCATATCTTATGGTAAATCTTTCTAGTAACAGGCTTACGTGCCTGGATCAAGGTATCAATAACCGAATCAGAGAACCCTCGCTTAGATAAAATCAAGTGTTCAATCTCCAAGCAGTCAGCTGCAGAGAAACCAGATTCGGATGATTGAAGGGTCCCGGAATGAGAAGGTCCTGCCTCAATGGAAGCTTCCACAGCGGCAGAGAGGACATGTCCATCAGATCGGCATACCAAGTCATGCGAGGTCACGCAGGAGCGATGGCACTGATGCCCTCTCCTGTTTGATCCGAGCAATCACCCGGGGAATGAGAGCAAAAGGCAGGAACACATAAGCTAGGTTGAATAACCAAGGTACTGCCAAGGCATCTATCAGTTCGGCCTGAGGATCCCTGGACCTGGATCCGTACCTTGGAAGCTTGGCATTCTGTTGAGATGCCATCAGATCCAATTCCGGTCTGCCCCACCTGAGAATCAGGGTAGCAAAGACCTCCGGGTGAAGTTCCCATTCCCCCGGATGAAACGTCTGTCTGCTCAAAAAATCCGCTTCCCAGTTGTCCACTCCTGGGATGTAAATTGCTGACAGATAACAAGAGTGAGCCTCCGCCCACCAAATTATCTTGGATACTTCTGTCATCGCCAAGGAACTCCTTGTTCCTCCCTGATGATTGATGTAAGCCACAGTCGTGATGTTGTCCGACTGAAATCGGATGAATTTGGCAGAGGCCAATTGAGGCCAAGCTTGAAGCGCATTGAATATTGCTCTCAACTCCAGAATATTTATGGGAAGTAGAGACTACGCTCGAGTCCACACTCTGAGCCTTCAGGGAACTCCAGACTGCCCCCCATCCGAGAAAAGTGGCATCCGTTGTCACTATCACCCATGTGGGTCTGCAGAAGCACGTCCCTTGGGACAGATGATCCGGCAACAACCACCAAAGAAGAGTCTCTTGTCTCCTGATCCAGATCTGTCTGAAGAGACAAATTTTCATAATCTCCATTCCACTGCCTGAGCATGCTCAGTTGTAAAGGTCTGAGATGAAAACGCGCAAACGGAATTATGTCCATTGCCGCCACCATCAATCCAATTACCTCCATGCACTGAGCCATTCATGGCCGAGGAGTGGACTGAAGTGTTCGGCATGTCTCCAGAATCTTTAACATTCTGACTTCCGTCAAAAAGATTTTCATGGATACGGAATCAATTAAAGAGTTCCCAGGAAAGGAACCTTTGTCTGTGGAATTAGTGAACTCTTTTCTAAATTCACCTTCCACCCATGAGTCCTTAGAAAGGACAAAACCATGTCGGAATGGGACTTTGTCAGTTGAAAAGAGGACGCCTGGATTAGAATATCGTCTAGATAAGGTGCCACTGCAATGCCCCGCCGTCTGAGAACCTCTAGCAAAGACCCTAGAACTTTCATGAAGATTCTGGGTGCCTTGGCCAGCCCGAAGGGAAGAGCCAGAAACTGAAAATGTTTGTTCAGGAAGGCAAACCTAAGAAACTGGTGACGATCTCTGTGGATAGGAATGTGAAGATATGCATCCTTTAAATCCACGGTAGTCATATATTGACCCTCCTGGATCAATGGAAGAATTGTCTGAATAGTCTCCATCTTGAAGGATGGGACTCTGAGAAACTTGTTTAGACTCTTGAGATATAAAATGGGTCTCAACGTTCCCTCTTTTTTGGGAACCACGAAAATATTTGATTAAAACCCCTGTCCCTGTTCCTTAATTGGAACGGGACAAATTACTCCCATAGTAGAGAGGTCTTTTACACAACGTAAGAACGCCTCTCTTTTTATCTGGTCTACAGACAATCGTGAAAGAAGAAACCTTCCCCTTGGAAGGGAATTTTTGAACTCCAGTTGGTACCCCTGGGACACAATTTCTAGTGTCCAGGGATCCTGAACATCTCTTATCATAGCCTGGACAAAGAGAGAAAGTCTGCCCCCTGCAGGCTTCTTGGGTTGTTTATTATTGTTCCAAGCCTGATTGTGTCTCCAGACGGGCTTGGACTGTGCAAAGTTCCCTTCCTGTTAAGTGGAAGAGGAAAAAGGGACACCCATGAAATTTCGAAAGGAACGAAAATGACTGTCTCCTTTGTTTTGACGCCTTGTCCTGAGGGAGGAGATGACCCTTACCTCCCGTAATGTCAGAGATAATCTCTTTCAATTCAGGCCGAAATAAAGCCTTTCATTTAAAAGGGATAGCTAATAGCTTAGATTTAGAGGATACATCCGCAGACCAAGATTTTAACCATAAGGCTCTGCGTGCTACAATGGCCAAACCTGCATTCTTAGCCGCCAACTTGGCAATCTGAAAGGCGGCGTCCGTAAAAAAGGAATTGGCTAGCTTAAGGGCCTTGATTCTATCCAATATTTCCTCCAAAGGAGTCTCAGTCTTAAGAGACTCTTCTAGGGCATCAAACCAAAAGGCAGTCGCAGCTGTAACAGGTACAATGCAGGCCGTTGGTTGCAATAGAAACCCTTGATGAACAAACAGCTTCTTTAGAAGATCCTCCAACTTTTTATCCATAGGGTCCTTGAAAGCACAACTGTCCTCAATAGGAATAGTCGTACGCTTAGCTAGAGTAGAAAACATAATTTATGTAAGAACTTACCTGATAAATTCATTTCTTTCATATTAGCAAGAGTCCATGAGCTAGTGACGTATGGGATATACATTCCTACCAGGAGGGGCAAAGTTTCCCAAACCTTAAAATGCCTATAAATACACCCCTCACCACACCCACAATTCAGTTTAACGAATAGCCAAGAAGTGGGGTGATCAGAAAAAAATGCGAAAGCATATAAAATATGGAATTGGAATAATTGTGCTTTATACAAAAAAATCAAAACCACCACAAAAAAGGGCGGGCCTCATGGACTCTTGCTAATATGAAAGAAATGAATTTATCAGGTAAGTTCTTACATAAATTATGTTTTCTTTCATGTAATTAGCAAGAGTCCATGAGCTAGTGACGTATGGGATAATGATTACCCAAGATGTGGATCTTTCCACACAAGAGTCACTAGAGAGGGAGGGATAAAATAAAGACAGCCAATTCCTGCTGAAAATAATCCACACCCAGAATAAAATTTTTAATGAAAAAACATAAGCAGAAGATTCAAACTGAAACCACTGCCTGAAGTACGTTTCTACCAAAAACTGCTTCAGAAGAAGAAAACACATCAAAATGGTAGAATTTAGTAAAAGTATGCAAAGAGGACCAAGTTGCTGTTTTGCAAATCTGATCAAGCTTCATTCTTAAACGCCCAGGAAGTAGAAACTAACCTAGTAGAATGAGCTGTAATCCTTTGAGGCGGAGTGTTACCCGACTCAACATAGGCATGATGAAATAAAGATTTCAACCAAGATGCCAAAGAAATGGCAGAAGCTTTCTGGTCTTTTCTAGAACCGGAAAAGATGACAAATAGACTAGAAGTCTTTCGGAAAGACTTAATAGCTTCAACATAATATTACAAAGCTCTAACAGCATCCAAAGAATGCAATGATTTCTCCTTAGAATTCATAGGATTAGGACATAATGAAGGAACCACAATTTCTCTACTAATGTTGTTAGAATTCACAACCTTAGGTAAAAAATTCAAAAGAAGTTCGCAGCACCGCCTTATCCTGATGCAAAATCAGAAAAGGAGACTCACAAAAAAAGAGTAGATAATTCAGAGACTCTTCTGGCAGAAGAGATGGCCAAAAGAAACAAAACTTTCCAAGAAAGTAATATAATGACCAAAGAATGCATGAGTTCAAAAGGAGGAGCTTGAAGAGCCCCCAGAACCAAATTCAAACTCCAAGGAGGAGAAATTGACTTAATGACAGGTTTTATACGAACCAAAGCTTGTACAAAACAATGAATATCAGGAAGATTTGCAATCCTTCTGTGAAAAAGAACAGAAAGAGCAGAGATTTGTCTTTCAAGAAACTTGCGGACAAACCTTTATCTAAACCATCCTGAAGAAAACAGAATTTATGTTTACCTGATAAATTGCTTTCTCCAACGGTGTGTCCGGTCCACGGCGTCATCCTTACTTGTGGGATATTCTCTTCCCCAACAGGAAATGGCAAAGAGCCCAGCAAAGCTGGTCACATGATCCCTCCTAGGCTCCGCCTACCCCAGTCATTCGACCGACGTTAAGGAGGAATATTTGCATAGGAGAAACCATATGGTACCGTGGTGACTGTAGTTAAAGAAAATAAATTATCAGACCTGATTAAAAAAACCAGGGCGGGCCGTGGACCGGACACACCGTTGGAGAAAGCAATTTATCAGGTAAACATAAATTCTGTTTTCTCCAACATAGGTGTGTCCGGTCCACGGCGTCATCCTTACTTGTGGGAACCAATACCAAAGCTTTAGGACACGGATGAAGGGAGGGAGCAAATCAGGTCACCTAAATGGAAGGCACCACGGCTTGCAAAACCTCTCTCCCAAAAATAGCCTCAGAAGAAGCAAAAGTATCAAACTTGTAAAATTTGGTAAAAGTGTGCAGTGAAGACCAAGTCGCTGCCCTACATATCTGATCAACAGAAGCCTCGTTCTTGAAGGCCCATGTGGAAGCCACAGCCCTAGTGGAATGAGCTGTGATTCTTTCGGGAGGCTGCCGTCTGGCAGTCTCGTAAGCCAATCTGATGATGCTTTTAATCCAAAAAGAGAGAGAGGTAGAAGTTGCTTTTTGACCTCTCCTTTTACCGGAATAAACAACAAACAAGGAAGATGTTTGTCTAAAATCCTTTGTAGCATCTAAATAGAATTTTAGAGCGCGAACAACATCCAAATTGTGCAACAAACGTTCCTTCTTTGAAACTGGTTTCGGACACAGAGAAGGTACGATAATCTCCTGGTTAATGTTTTTGTTAGAAACAACTTTTGGAAGAAAACCAGGTTTAGTACGTAAAACCACCTTATCTGCATGGAACACCAGATAAGGAGGAGAACACTGCAGAGCAGATAATTCTGAACTCTTCTGGCAGAAGAAATTGCAACTAAAAACAAAACTTTCCAAGATAATAACTTAATATCAACGGAATGCAAGGGTTCAAACGGAACCCCCTGAAGAACTGAAAGAACTAAAGTGAGACTCCAAGGAGGAGTCAAAGGTTTGTAAACAGGCTTAATTCTAACCAGAGCCTGAACAAAGGCTTGAACATCTGGCACAGCAGCCAGTTTTTTGTGAAGTAACACCGACAAGGCAGAAATCTGTCCCTTCAGGGAACTTGCAGATAATCCTTTTTCCAATCCTTCCTGAAGGAAGGATAGAATCCTAGGAATCTTAACCTTGTCCCAAGGGAATCCTTTAGATTCACACCAACAGATATATTTTTTCCAAATTTTGTGGTAAATCTTTCTAGTTACAGGCTTTCTGGCCTGAACAAGAGTATCGATAACAGAATCTGAGAACCCTCGCTTCGATAAAATCAAGCGTTCAATCTCCAAGCAGTCAGCTGGAGTGAAACCAGATTCGGATGTTCGAACGGACCCTGAACAAGAAGGTCTCGTCTCAAAGGTAGCTTCCAAGGTGGAGCCGATGACATATTCACCAGATCTGCATACCAAGTCCTGCGTGGCCACGCAGGAGCTATCAAGATCACCGACGCCCTCTCCTGATTGATCCTGGCTACCAGCCTGGGGATGAGAGGAAACGGCGGGAACACATAAGCTAGTTTGAAGGTCCAAGGTGCTACTAGTGCATCCACTAGAGCCGCCTTGGGATCCCTGGATCTGGACCCGTAGCAAGGAACTTTGAAGATCTGACGAGAGGCCATCAGATCCATGTCTGGAATGCCCCACAGCTGAGTGACTTGGGCAAAGATTTCCGGATGGAGTTCCCACTCCCCCGGATGCAATGTCTGACGACTCAGAAAATCCGCTTCCCAATTTTCCACTCCTGGGATGTGGATAGCAGACAGGTGGCAGGAGTGAGACTCCGCCCATAGAATGATTTTGGTCACTTCTTCCATCGCTAGGGAACTCCTTGTTCCCCCCTGATGGTTGATGTACGCAACAGTTGTCATGTTGTCTGATTGAAACCGTATGAACTTGGCCCTCGCTAGCTGAGGCCAAGCCTTGAGAGCATTGAATATCGCTCTCAGTTCCAGAATATTTATCGGTAGAAGAGATTCTTCCCGAGACCAAAGACCCTGAGCTTTCAGGGATCCCCAGACCGCGCCCCAGCCCATCAGACTGGCGTCGGTCGTGACAATGACCCACTCTGGTCTGCGGAATGTCATCCCTTGTGACAGGTTGTCCAGGGACAGCCACCAACGGAGTGAGTCTCTGGTCCTCTGATTTACTTGTATCTTCGGAGACAAGTCTGTATAGTCCCCATTCCACTGACTGAGCATGCACAGTTGTAATGGCCTTAGATGAATGCGCGCAAAAGGAACTATGTCCATTGCCGCTACCATCAACCCGATCACTTCCATGCACTGAGCTATGGAAGGAAGAGGAACGGAATGAAGTATTCGACAAGAGTCTAGAAGTTTTGTTTTTCTGGCCTCTGTCAGAAAAATCCTCATTTCTAAGGAGTCTATTATTGTTCCCAAGAAGGGAACCCTTGTTGACGGGGATAGAGAACTCTTTTCCACGTTCACTTTCCATCCGTGAGATCTGAGAAAGGCCAGGACAATGTCCGTGTGAGCCTTTGCTTGAGGAAGGGACGACGCTTGAATCAGAATGTCGTCCAGGTAAGGTACTACAGCAATGCCCCTTGGTCTTAGCACAGCTAGAAGGGACCCTAGTACCTTTGTGAAAATCCTTGGAGCAGTGGCTAATCCGAAAGGAAGCGCCACGAACTGGTAATGTTTGTCCAGGAATGCGAACCTTAGGAACCGATGATGTTCCTTGTGGATAGGAATATGTAGATACGCATCCTTTAAATCCACCGTGGTCATGAATTGACCTTCCTGGATGGAAGGAAGAATAGTTCGAATGGTTTCCATCTTGAACGATGGAACCTTGAGAAACTTGTTTAAGATCTTGAGATCTAAGATTGGTCTGAACGTTCCCTCTTTTTTGGGAACTATGAACAGATTGGAGTAGAACCCCATCCCTTGTTCTCTTAATGGAACAGGATGAATCACTCCCATTTTTAACAGGTCTTCTACACAATGTAAGAATGCCTGTCTTTTTATGTGGTCTGAAGACAACTGAGACCTGTGGAACCTCCCCCTTGGGGGAAGTCCCTTGAATTCCAGAAGATAACCTTGGGAGACTATTTCTAGCGCCCAAGGATCCAGAACATCTCTTGCCCAAGCCTGAGCGAAGAGAGAGAGTCTGCCCCCCACCAGATCCGGTCCCGGATCGGGGGCCAACATTTCATGCAGTCTTGGTAGCAGTGGCAGGTTTCTTGGCCTGCTTTCCCTTGTTCCAGCCTTGCATTGGTCTCCAAGCTGGCTTGGCTTGAGAAGTATTACCCTCTTGCTTAGAGGACGTAGCACCTTGGGCTGGTCCGTTTCTACGAAAGGGACGAAAATTAGGTTTATTTTTTGCCTTGAAAGGCCGATCCTGAGGAAGGGCGTGGCCCTTACCCCCAGTGATATCAGAGATAATCTCTTTCAAGTCAGGGCCAAACAGCGTTTTCCCCTTGAAAGGAATGTTAAGTAGCTTGTTCTTGGAAGACGCATCAGCCGACCAAGATTTCAACCAAAGCGCTCTGCGCGCCACAATAGCAAACCCAGAATTCTTAGCCGCTAACCTAGCCAATTGCAAAGTGGCGTCTAGGGTGAAAGAATTAGCCAATTTGAGAGCATTGATTCTGTCCATAATCTCCTCAAAAGGAGGAGAATCACTATCGACCGCCTTTATCAGATCATCGAACCAGAAACATGCGGCTGTAGCGACAGGGACAATGCATGAAATTGGTTGTAGAAGGTAACCTTGCTGAACAAACATCTTTTTAAGCAAACCTTCTAATTTTTTATCCATAGGATCTTTGAAAGCACAACTATCCTCTATGGGTATAGTGGTGCGTTTGTTTAAAGTGGAAACCGCTCCCTCGACCTTGGGGACTGTCTGCCATAAGTCCTTTCTGGGGTCGACCATAGGAAACAATTTTTTAAATATGGGGGGAGGGACGAAAGGAATACCGGGCCTTTCCCATTCTTTATTAACAATGTCCGCCACCCGCTTGGGTATAGGAAAAGCTTCTGGGAGCCCCGACACCTCTAGGAACTTGTCCATTTTACATAGTTTCTCTGGGATGACCAACTTGTCACAATCATCCAGAGTGGATAATACCTCCTTAAGCAGAATGCGGAGATGTTCCAACTTAAATTTAAATGCAATCACATCAGGTTCAGCCTGTTGAGAAATGTTCCCTGAATCAGTAATTTCTCCCTCAGACAAAACCTCCCTGGCCCCATCAGACTGGGTTAGGGGCCCTTCAGAAATATTAATATCAGCGTCGTCATGCTCTTCAGTATCTAAAACAGAGCAGCCGCGCTTACGCTGACAAGTGTTCATTTTGGCTAAAATGTTTTTGACAGAATTATCCATTACAGCCGTTAATTGTTGCATAGTAAGGAGTATTGGCGCGCTAGATGTACTAGGGGCCTCCTGAGTGGGCAAGACTCGTGTAGACGAAGGAGGGAATGATGCAGTACCATGCTTACTCCCCTCACTTGAGGAATCATCTTGGGCATCATTGTCATTATCACATAAATCACATTTATTTAAATGAATAGGAATTCTGGCTTCCCCACATTCAGAACACAGTCTATCTGGTAGTTCAGACATGTTAAACAGGCATAAACTTGATAACAAAGTACAAAAACGTTTTAAAATAAAACCGTTACTGTCACTTTAAATTTTAAACTGAACACACTTTATTACTGCAATTGCGAAAAAACATGAAGGAATTGTTCAAAATTCACCAAATTTTCACCACAGTGTCTTAAAGCCTTAAAAGTATTGCACACCAAATTTGGAAGCTTTAACCCTTAAAATAACGGAACCGGAGCCGTTTTAAACTTTAACACCTTTACAGTCCCTGGTATCTGCTTTGCTGAGACCCAACCAAGCCCAAAGGGGAATACGATACCAAATGACGCCTTCAGAAAGTCTTTTCTAAGTATCAGAGCTCCTCTCACATGCGACTGCATGCCATGCCTCTCAAAAACAAGTGCGCCACACCGGCGCGAAAATGAGGCTCTGCTTATGCTTTGGGAAAGCCCCTAAGGAATAAGGTGTCTAATACAGTGCCTGCCGATATTATTATATCAAAATACCCAGATAAAATGATTCCTCAAGGCTAAATATGTGTTAATAATGAATCGATTTAGCCCAGAAAAAGTCTACAGTCTTAATAAGCCCTTGTGAAGCCCTTATTTACAATCGTAATAAACATGGCTTACCGGATCCCATAGGGAAAATGACAGCTTCCAGCATTACATCGTCTTGTTAGAATGTGTCATACCTCAAGCAGCAAGAGGCTGCACACTGTTCCCCCAACTGAAGTTAATTGCTCTCAACAGTCCTGTGTGGAACAGCCATGGATTTTAGTTACGGTTGCTAAAATCATTTTCCTCATACAAACAGAAATCTTCATCTCTTTTCTGTTTCTGAGTAAATAGTACATACCAGCACTATTTTAAAATAACAAACTCTTGATTGAATAATAAAAACTACAGTTAAACACTAAAAAACTCTAAGCCATCTCCGTGGAGATGTTGCCTGTACAACGGCAAAGAGAATGACTGGGGTAGGCGGAGCCTAGGAGGGATCATGTGACCAGCTTTGCTGGGCTCTTTGCCATTTCCTGTTGGGGAAGAGAATATCCCACAAGTAAGGATGACGCCGTGGACCGGACACACCTATGTTGGAGAAATATAAGTCTTCCAGACTCTATAATATATCTCTCTAGATACAGATTTACGAGCCTGTCACATAGTATCAATCACAGAGTCAGAGAAACCTCTTTGACCAAGAATCAAGCGTTCAAACTCCACACCTTAAAATTAAGGTTTTGAGATCCTGATGGAAAAAAGAACCTTGAGACAGAAAGACTGGTCTTAACGGAAGAGTCCACAGCTGGCAAGAGGCCATCCGGACAAGATCCGCATACCAAAACCTGTGAGGCCATGCTGGAGCTACCAGCAGGACAAACGAGCATTCCTTAGAATATTGGAGAATACCCTTGGAAGAAGAACTAGAGGCAGAAAGATATAGGCAGGATGACACTTGTAAGGAAGAGATAATGCATCCACTGCCTCCGCCCGAGGATCCCTGGATCCGGACAGATACCAGGGAAGTTTCTTGTTTAGATGAGAAGCCATCAGATCTATTTCTGGGAGTTCCCACATTTGAACAATCTGAGGAAATACCTCTGGGTGAAGACCATTCGCCCACGTGCAACGTTTGGCGACTGACATAATCCGCTTTCCAATTGTCCATACCTGGGATATGAACCGCAGAGATTAGACAGGAGCTGGATTCCGCCCAAACCAAAATTCGAGATACTTCTTTCATAGCCAGAGGACTGTGAGTCCCTCCTTGATGATTGATGTATGCCACAGTTGTGACATTGTCTATCTGAAAACAAATGAACAACTCTCTCTTCAGAAGAGGCCAAGACTGAAGAGCTCTGAAATTGCACGGAGTTCCAAAATATTGATCGGAAATCTCACCTCCTGAGATTCCCAAACCCCTTGTGCCGTCAGATACCCCCACACAGCTCCCCAACCTGTAAGACTTGCATCTGTTGAGATTATAGTCCAGGTCGGAAGAACAAAGAAGCCCCCTGAACTAAACGATGGTGATCTGTCCACCATGTCAGAGAGTGTCGTATAATCGGTTTAAAGATATTAAGTGAGATATCTTTGAGTAATCCCTGTACCATTGGTTCAGCATACAGAGCTGAAGAGGTCGCATGTGAAAACGAGCAAAGGAGATCGCATCTGATGCGGCAGTCCTAAGACCTAAAATTTCCATGCATAAGGCTACCAAAGGGAATAATTGTGACTGAAGGTTTTGACAAGCTGAAATCAATATTAAACTTCTCTTGTCTGACAAGGACAGAGTCATAGACACTGAATCTATTCTAGAAACCTAAAAAGGTTACCCTTGTCTGAGGAATCAATGAACTGATTGGTAAATTGATCCTCCAACCATGAACTTGAAGAAACAACACAAGTCGATTCGTATGAGATTCTTCGAAAATGAGAAGACTGAGCAAGTACCCAGATATCGTCCAATAAGGAAATACCAAAACCCTGTTCTCTGATTACAGAAAGAAGGGCACCGAGAACCTTTGAAAAAAATTCTTGGAACTGAGGCTAGAGCCACAAAACTGGTAATGCTTGTCTAAAAAGAGAATCTCAGACACTAAAAGTGATCTGGATGAATCGGAATATGCAGATACACATCCTGTAAATCTATAGTAGACATATAATGCCCTTGCTAAACAAAAGACAGGACAGTCCTAAAGAAACTGAATGTTGGAATCCTTACATAACTATTCAATATTGATAGATCCGGAACTGGTCTGAAGGAATTGACCTTCTTTGGTACAATGAAGAGATAAAATAAAACCCCAGCCCCTGTTCCAGAACTGAAACTGGCATAAATACTCCAGCCAACTCTAGATCTGAAACACATTTCAGAAATGCTGAGCCTTTGCTGTGTTAACTGGGACACGGGAAAGAAAAAAATCTCTTAGCAGGAGGCCTTAACTGAAGCCAATGCTGTACCTTTCTGAAACAATGTTCTAAAACCAGAAATTGAGAACGGAATTGATCAAAATTTCTTTGAAGAAAACGTAATCTGCCCCATACCAGCTGAGCTGGAATAAGGTCCGCACCTTCATGGGTACTTAGGAGCTGGCTATAGGTTTTCTATAAGGCTTGGATATATTCCAAACTGGAAATAGTTTCCAAACTGATACCGCTCCTGAGGATGAAGGATCAGGCTTTTGTTCCTTATTGTGAGGAAAGGAACGAAAAATGATTATTAGACCTAAATTCACCTTAGATTTTTTATCCTTTGGTAAAAAAGTTCCCTTCCTTCCAGAAACAGTTGAAATAATAATTTATTACCCTGGAAAGAAAAGGAAAGCAAAGTTGACTTAGAAGACATATCAGCATTCCAAGTTTAATCCATAAAGCTTTTCTAGCTAAAATAGCTAGAGACAGATACCTGACATCAACTCTAATGATATCAAAAGATGGTATCACCAATAAAATTATTAGCATGTTATAGAATAATAATAATGCTATAAAATTATGATCTGTTACTTGTTGCGCTAAAGCTTCTAACCAAAAAGTTGAAGCTGCAGCAACATCCGCTAAAAATATAGCAGGTCTAAGAAGATTACCTGAACATAAGTAAGCTTTTCTTAGAAAGGATTCAATTTTCCTATCTAAAGGATCCTTAAAATGAATTACTATCTACCGTAGGAATAGTAGCACATTTAGCAGGAGTAGAGACAGCCCCATAACCTTAGGGATTTTGTCCCCAAAAAAAAACTCTAATCTGTCAGATGGCACAGGATATAATTGCTTAAACGTTTAGAAGGAGTAAAAGAATTACCCAAATTATTCCATTCCCTGGAAATTACTTCAGAAATAGCATCAGGGAGATTAAACACTTCTGGAATAACTACAGGAGATTTAAAAACCTTATTTAAACGTTTAGATTTAGTATCAAGAGGACCAGAATCCTCTATTTCTAATGCAATTAATACTTCTTTAAATAAAGAACGAATAAATTCCATCTTGAACAAATACAAAGATTTATCAGCATCAACCTCTGAGACAGAAACCTCTGAACCAGAAGAACCATTATCAGTATCAGAATGATGATGTTCATTTAAAAATTCATCTGAAAAAAGCGAAGTTTTAAAAGACTTTTATGTAAACTAGAAGGAGAAATAACAGACATAGCCTTCTTAATGGATTTAAAAAATAAAATCTCTTATGTTTATCAGGAACACTCTGAAAATTAGATGTTGACGGAACAGCAACAGGTAATGTAACAGTACTAAAGGAAATTTTACCTGCATTAATAAGTTTGTCATGACATGCAATACAAACAACAGCTGGAGAAACAGATACCAAAAATTATAGCAGATACACTTAGCTTGGTAGCTCCAGCACTAGACAGCGATTTTCCTGTAGTATCTTCTGACTCAGATGCAACGTGAGACATCTTGCAATATGTAAGAGAAAAAACAACATATAAAGCAAAATTGATCAAATTCCTTAAATGACAGTTTCAGGAATGGGAAAAAAATGCCAAAGAACAAGCTTCTAGCAACCAGAAGCAATGAAAAATAAGACTTAAATAATGTGGAGACAAAAGCGACGCCCTTATTTTTTAGCGCCAAATAAGACGCCCACATTATTTGGCGCCTAAATGCTTTTGGCGCCAAAAATGACGCCACATCCGGAACGCCGACATTTTTGGCGCAAAATAACGTCAAAAAATGACGCAACTTCCGGCGACACGTATGACGCCGGAAACGGAAAAGAATTTTTGCGCCAAAAAAGTCCGCGCCAAGAATGACGCAATAAAATGAAGCATTTTCAGCCCCCGCGAGCCTAACAGCCCACAGGAAAAAAAAGAGTCAAATTTTTGAAGGTAAGAAAAAATGATTAATTCAAATGCATTATCCCAAATATGAAACTGACTGTCTGAAAAATAAGGAATGTTGAACATTCTGAGTCAAGGCAAATAAATGTTTGAATACATATATTTAGAACTTTATAAACAAAGTGCCCAACCATAGCTTAGAGTGTCACAGAAAATAAGATTTACTTACCCCAGGACACTCATCTACATGTTTGTAGAAAGCCAAACCAGTACTGAAACGAGAATCAGCAGAGGTAATGGTATATATAAGAGTATATCGTCGATCTGAAAAGGGAGGTAAGAGATGAATCTCTACGACCGATAACAGAGAACCTATGAAATAGACCCCGTAGAAGGAGATCACTGCATTCAAATAGGCAATACTCTCCTCACATCCCTCTGACATTCACTGCACGCTGAGAGGAAAACCGGGCTCCAACTTGCTGCGGAGCGCATATCAACGTAGAATCTAGCACAAACTTACTTCACCACCTCCATCGGAGGCAAAGTTTGTAAAACTGAATTGTGGGTGTGGTGAGGGGTGTATTTATAGGCATTTTAAGGTTTGGGAAACTTTGCCCCTCCTGGTAGGAATGTATATCCCATACGTCACTAGCTCATGGACTCTTGCTAATTACATGAAAGAAATAGCTCCCTCCACCTTAGGAATCGTTTGCCAAACATCCCTAACCGCGTCAGGTAAAGGGTAATTTTTCTTAAATATAGGGGAAGGAGAAAAAGGTATACCTGGCCTTTCCCATTCCTTGTTAATAATTTCCGAAATTCTTTTAGGAATCGGAAAAACGTTCAGCTAAAGTAGGAACCTCCAAATATCTGTCCATCTTACACAATTTCTCTGGAGGGACTACAATAGAGTCACAGTCGTCCAGAGTTAACAAAACCTCCCGCATTTACAGGCGAAGGTGTTCAAGCTTAAATCTGAAGGACATCACGTCCGAATCTGCCTTGGGGAATGCACTACTTGAGTCAGACAGTTCTCCTTCTGATAAAACCTCCCTACCCCTCCCTTCAGAGTCCTGGGAGGGAAGATCGGAGATCGCCATCAAGGAATCAGAAGTCGCCTGGACTACCTGGGTCTCTATTCTACTACGTTTACCCTGTAGTACTGGCAACTTAGATAACACCTCTGTAAGGGTTGAGGACATAACAGTAACCATATCCTGCAGAGTGAATGATGCAGACACCGATGAAGAACATAGCATCGCCTGTGTGGGCATTATGGGCTGAGACGCTTGGGATTGAGTTTTATCCTGAACCTCATCATCCTGAGTACAATCATTATCATCAGATAAGAAAATTTGTTCCTTACACTGTAATGCCCTAGTTATACATGAGGGACAAAGTTTAACAGGGGGTTCCACAATGGCATGTAAACACATAAGGCATGCACAGTGCTCATCCATCTTAATAAAGAGAAAAAACAGTAAAAATGAGACACTCACAGAATTCTATTGTAAAAAACATAATTTATGTAAGAACTTACCTGATAAATTCATTTCTTTCATATTGGCAAGAGTCCATGAGCTAGTGACGTATGGGAAATACATTCCTACCAGGAGGGGCAAAGTTTCCCAAACCTCAAATTGTCTATAAATACACCCCCCCACCACACCCACAATTCAGTTTAACAAATATCCAAGAAGTGGGGTGATAAGAAAGGAGCGAAAGCATCAACAAGGAATTTGAATAATTGTGCTTTATACAAAAATTATAACCACCACAAAAAAGGGAGGGCCGCATGAAGAAATGAATTTATCAGGTAAGTTCTTACATAAATGATGTTTTCTTTCATGTAATTGGCAAGAGTCCATGAGCTAGTGACGTATGGGATAGCAAATACCCAAGATGTGGAACTCCATGCAAGAGTCACTAGAGAGGGAGGGATAAAAATAAAGACAGCCAATTCCGCTGAAAAATTTAATCCACAACCCAAATCAAAAGTTTAAATCTTATAATGAAAAAACTGAAATTATAAGCAGAAGAATCAAACTGAAACAGCTGCCTGAAGAACTTTTCTACCAAAAACTGCTTCTGAAGAAGAGAAAACATCAAAATGGTAGAACTTAGTAAAAGTATGCAAAAAAGACCAAGTTGCTGCTTTGCAAATCTGATCAACAGAAGCTTCATTCATAAAAGCCCAGGAAGTAGAAACTGACCTAGTAGAATGAGCCGTATCCTTTGAGGCGGGGATTTACCCGACTCCAAATAAGCATGATGAATCAAAAGCTTTAACCAAGATGCCAAAGAAATGGCAGAATTCTTCTGACCTTTCCTAGAACCAGAAAAGATAACAAATAGACTAGAAGTCTTTCTGAAAACTTTAGTAGCTTCAACATAATATTTTAAAGCTCTTACCACATCCAAAGAATGTAAAGATCTTTCCAAAGAATTCTTAGGAATAGGATACAACGAAGGAACAACAATTTCCCTACTAATGTTGTTGGAATTCACAACTTTAGGTAAAAATTTAAACGAAGTCCCCAAAACCGCCTTATCCTGACGAAAAATCAGAAAAGGAGATTCACAAGAAAGAGCAGATAATTCAGAAACTCTTCTGGCAGAAGAGATGGCCAAAAGGAACAACACTTTCCAAGAAAGTAATTTAATGTCCAGAAAATGCATAGGCTCAAACGGAGGAGCCTGTAAAGCTTTCAAAAAAAAAATTAAGACTCCAAGGAGGAGAAATTGACTTAATGACAGGCTTGATACGTACCAAAGCCTGTACAAAACAACGAATGTCAGGAAGATTAGCAATTTTTCTGTGAAAAAGAAGAGAAAGAGCAGAGATTTGTCCTTTCAAGGAACTTGCAGACAAACCCTGATCCAAACCATCCTGAAGAAACTGCAAAATTCTAGGAATTCTAAAAGAATGCCAAGAAAAATGATGAGAATACCACCAAGAAATGTAAGCCTTCCAGACTCGATAATATATCTTCCTAGACACAGATTTACGAGCCTGTAACATAGTATTAATTACGGAGTCAGAGAAACCTCTATGACTGAGAATCAAGCGTTCAATCTCCATACCTTCAAATTTAAGGATTTGAGATCCTGATGGAAAAAAGGACCTTGCGATAGAAGGTCTGGTCTTAACGGAAGAGTCCACGGTTGGCAAGTAGCCATCCGGACAAGATCCGCATACCAAAACCTGTGAGGCCATGCTGGAGCCACCAGCAGAACAAACGAATGCTCCTTTAGAATCTTGGAAATCACTCTTGGAAGAAGAACTAGAGGCGGAAAGATATAGGCAGGATGATAATTCCAAGGAAGTGATAATGCATCTTGTAAATCTATTGTGGACATATAATGCCCTTGCTGAACAAAAGGCAGAATAGTCCTTATAGTTACCATTTTGAATGTTGGTATCCTTACATAACGATTCAATATTTTTAAATCCAGAACTGGTCTGAAGGAATTCTCCTTTGGTACAATGAAGAGATTTGAGTAAAACCCCAGCCCCTGTTCCAAAACTGGAACTGGCACAATTACTCCAGCCAACTCTAGATCTGAAACACATTTCAGAAATGCTTGAGCCTTCACTGGATTTATTGGGACACGGGAAAGAAAAAATCTTCTTGCAGGAGGCCTTATCTTGAAGCCTATTCTGTACCCTTGTGAAACAATATTCTGAATCCAAAGATTGTGAATCGAATTGATCCAAATTTCTTTGAAAAATCGTAATCTGCCCCCTACCAGCTGGGCTGGAATGAGGGCCGCACCTTCATGTGGACTTGGGAGCTGACTTTGGCTTTCTAAAAGGCTTGGATTTATTCCAGACTGGAGATGGTTTCCAAACTGATACCGCTCCTGTAGGGGAAGGATCAGGTTTTTGATCCTTATTGTGACGAAAGGAACGAAAACGATTAGCAGACCTAAATTTACCTTTAGATTTTTTATCCTGTGGTAAAAAAGTTCCTTTCCCCCCAGTAACAGTTGAAATAATAGAATCCAACTGTGAACCAAACAATGTATTACCCTGGAAAGAAAGGGAAAGCAAAGTTGACTTAGAAGACATATCAGCATTCCAAGTTTTAAGCCATAAAGCTCTTCTAGCTAAAATAGCTAAAGACATATACCTGACATCAACCCTAATGATATCAAAGATGGCATCACAAATAAAGTTATTAGCATGTTGAAGAAGATTAACAATGCTATGAGTATTATGATATGTTACTTGTTGTGCTAAAGCTTCCAACCAGAAAGTTGAGGCTGCAGCAACATCCGCCAAAGATATAGCAGGTCTAAGAAGATTACCTGAACATAAGTAAGCTTTTCTTAGAAAGGATTCAATTTTCCTATCTAAAGGATCCTTAAAGGAAGTACTATCTGCCGTAGGAATAGTAGTACGTTTAGCAAGAGTAGAGATAGCCCCATCAACCTT
Organism: Bombina bombina; assembly: GCF_027579735.1. Taxonomy (NCBI): domain Eukaryota; kingdom Metazoa; phylum Chordata; class Amphibia; order Anura; family Bombinatoridae; genus Bombina; species Bombina bombina. The sequence continues at coordinate 6,521,003 of NC_069505.1, forward strand.
AGGGATTTTGTCCCATCACTCTAATCTGTCAGATGGCACAGGATATAATTGCTTAAAGCGTTTAGAAGGAGTAAATGAATTACCCAAATTATTCCATTCCCTGAAAATAACTTCAGAAATAGCATCAGGGACGGGAAAAACCTCCGGAATAACTACAGGAGGTTTAAAAACCGTATTCAAATGTTTAGATTTAGTATCAAGAGCACCAGATTCCTCTATTTCTAATGCAATTAAGACTTCTTTAAGTAAAGAACGAATAAATTCCATTTTGAATAAATGTGAAGATTTATCAGTATCAACCTCTGAAACAGAATCCTCTGAACAAGAAAAATCATTATCAGAAACAGAATCAGAATGATGATGTTCATTTAAAAACTCATCTGAAAAATGAGAAGTTTTAAAAGACCTTTTACGTTTACTGGAAGGAGGAATAACAGACATAGCTTTCTTAATAGATTTAGAAACAAAATCTCTTATGTTAACAGGAACACCCTGAATATTAGATGTTGATGGAACAGCAACAGGTAATGGAACATTACTAAAGGAAATATTATCTGCATTAACAAGTTTGTTATGACATTTATTACAAACAACAGCCGGAGGAACAGTTACCACAAGTTTACAACAAATACACTTAACTTTGGTAGATCCAGCATCAGGCAGCAATTTTCCAGAAGTATCTTCTGATTCAGGGTCAATCTGAGACATTTTGCAATATGTAATAGAAAAAACAACATATAAAGCAAAATTGATCAAATTCCTTAAATGACCGTTTCAGGAATAGGAAAAAATGCCAATGAACAAGCTTCTAGCAACCAGAAGCAAATAAGCAATGAGACTTAAATAATGTGGAGACAAAAATGACGCCCATATTTTTTGGCGCCAAAAAAGACGCCCACATTATTTGGCGCCTAAATGCTTTAAGCGCCAAAAATGACGCCACATCCGGTGACGCCGACATTTTTGGCGCAAAAAAAGTCAAAAAAATTACGCAACTTCTGGCGACAAGTATGACGCCGGAAATGACTAAGAAAATTTTTGCGCCAAAAAAGTCCGCGCCAAAAATGACGCAATAAAAAGAAGCATTTTCAGCCCCCGCGAGCCTAACAGCCCACAGGAAAAAAGTCAAATTTTAAGGTAAGAAAAATTGATTATTCATATGCATTATCCCAAATAATGAAACTGACTGTCTGAAATGAGGAATGTTGAACATCCTGAATCAAGGCAAATAAATGTTTAAACACATATATTTAGAACTTTTATATAAAAGTGCCCAACCATAGCTTAGAGTGTCACAAAAATAAGACTTACTTACCCCAGGACATCACATGTACTACATGTAGTAGAAAGCCAAACCAGTACTGAAACGAGAATCAGTAGAGGTAATTGTATATATAAAAGAGTATATCGTCGATCTAAAAAGGGAGGTAAGAGATGAATCTCTACGACCGATAACAGAGAACCTATGAAATAGACCCCGTAGAAGGAGATCATTGAATTCAAATAGGTAATACTCTCTTCACATCCCTCTGACATTCACTGCACACTGAGAGGAAAACCGGGCTCCAGCCTGCTGCGAAGCGCATATCAACGAAGAATCTAGCACAAACTTACTTCACCACCTCCATGGGAGGCAAAGTTTGTAAAACTGATTTGTGGGTGTGGTGAGGGGTGTATTTATAGGCATTTTGAGGTTTGGGAAACTTTGCCCCTCCTGGTAGGAATGTATATCCCATACGTCACTAGCTCATGGAATCTTGCTAATTACATGAAAGAAAACAACATATAAAGCAAAATTATCAAATTCCTTAAATGGCAGTTTCAGGAATGGGAAAAAATGCAAAAAGAAACAAGCCTCTAGAAAACCAGAAGTAACTAAAAAGTGAGACTGAAATAATGTGAAAAAAAAACTGGCGCCAAGTATGACGCCCACATATTTTGGCGCCAAGAATGACGGACATATTTTTTGGCGCCAAAAAACGTCCGTAACACACATACGTCAAAAATGATGCAATCACGTGAAAATCACGACTAAATTTTTGCGCCAAAAAAGTCTCGCGCCAAAAATGACGCAATAAATAGAAGCATTTTCTGCACCCGCGAGCCTAACAGCCCGCAATTTTGAAAAAAAAATCAATTGAAAAAAATTTTAAGGTAAGAAAAAATAGAATTTATATGCATTTTCCAAAAATGAAAACTGGCAGTCTGAAAGAAGGAATACTGATTATCCTGAATCATGGCAAATATAAGTTTTAACACATATATTTAGAACTTTACACATAGAAGTGCCCAACCATAGCTTTGAGTGTCATGAATAGAAATAAGACTTACTTACCCTAAGACACTCATCTACATATAGTGGATAGCCAAACCAGTACTGAAATGAGAATCAGTAGAGGTAATTGTATATAAGAGTATATCGTCGATCTGAAAAGGGAGGTAGGAGAAGAAATCTCTACGACCGATAACAGAGAACCTATGAAATAGATCCCCTAGAGGAAGACCATGGTATTCAAATAGGCAATACGCTCTTCACATCCCTCTGACATTCACTGCACTCTGAGAGGAAAACCGGGCTTCAGCCTGCTGCGAAGCGCATATCAACGTAGAAATCTAGCACATACTTACCCACCTCCATGGGAGGCAAAGTTTGTAAAAACTGAATTGTGGGTGTGGTGAGGGGTGTATTTATAGGCATTTTGAGGTTTGGGAAACTTTGCCCCTCCTGGTAGGAATGTATATCCCATACGTCACTAGCTCATGGACTCTTGCCAATTACAAGAAAGAAACAGACATTTTTAAACATAGGACTAACATGTCCAAAATAACTTCCGAAGAAGTAAAGAGTATCAATCCCAGAAGGTTCCCGAAGGAAACAAAAACAAATAAAAGACATCCCATTGGATATAAATAAAAAAATAAGGCAACCCAGAGGTTAACGCCCAAAGAGACACAGGCCTACCCGCAGGACCAGCAAAACGCAGCCCTATCTTACAAAACTGGGAAAGATCTCAAACAAATGACAATAAGGAAATTACTTCATCCCCACATGTCTAACGAGGTGCACCATTCGGAGAATCAGACTGAAAATCCCCATATCTGGTAACGATAGGGTCATTCAATAACTGAAAAACATGTCGGAGCAACATGCGAAGGCGTGCAATCCGGTAACGAAAGGCAAAACACTCCATAGGGCACGAGCACATTCTCAAAGTAACGTCTGGAATCTGCAGACAAACAATCGCCAATATTATGTGGAAGCGAAAACGCGCAGCAACCTCCGGGGGAAAAACATAATTTATGTAAGAACTTACCTGATAAATTCATTTCTTTCATATTAGCAAGAGTCCATGAGCTAGTGACGTATGGGATATACATTCCTACCAGGAGGGGCAAAGTTTCCCAAACCTCAAAATGCCTATAAATACACCCCTCACCACACCCACAAATCAGTTTAACGAATAGCCAAGAAGTGGGGTGATAAGAAAAAAGTGTGAAAGCATAAAAAATAAGGAATTGTGCTTTATACAAAAAAATCATAACCACCACAAAAAAGGGTGGGCCTCATGGACTCTTGCTAATATGAAAAATGAATTTATCAGGTAAGTTCTTACATAAATTTTGTTTTCTTTCATGTAATTAGCAAGAGCCCATGAGCTAGTGACGTATGGGATAATGACTACCCAAGATGTGGATCTTTCCACGCAAGAGTCACTAGAGAGGGAGGGATAAAATAAAGACAGCCAATTCCTGCTGAAAATAATCCACACCCAAAATAAAGTTTAAATGAAAACATAAGCAGAAGATTCAAACTGAAACAGCTGCCTGAAGTACTTTTCTACCAAAAACTGCTTCAGAAGAAGAAAACACATCAAAATGGTAGAATTTAGTAAAAGTATGCAAAGAAGACCAAGTTGCTGCTTTGCAAATCTGATCAACCGAAGCTTCATTCCTAAACGCCCAGGAAGTAGAAACTGACCTAGTAGAATGAGCTGTAATCCTCTGAGGCGGAGTTTTGCCCGACTCAACATGGGCATGATGAATTAAAGATTTCAACCAAGATGCCAAAGAAATGGCAGAAGCTTTCTGGCCTTTCCTAGAACCGGAAAAGATAACAAATAGACTAGAAGTCTTTCGGAAAGTCTTAGTAGCTTCAACATAATATTTCAAAGCTCTAACAACATTAAAAAGAATGCAATGATTTCTCCTTAGAATTCTTAGGATTAGGGCATAATGAAGGAACTACAATTTCTCTACTAATGTTGTTGGAATTCACAACCTTAGGTAAAAATTCAAAAGAAGTTCGCAACACTGCCTTATCCTGATGAAAAATCAGAAAAGGAGACTCACAAGAAAGAGCAGACAATTCAGAGACTTTTCTGGCAGAAGAGATGGCCAAAAGGAACAAAACTTTCCAAGAAAGTAAATTTAATGTCCAATGAATGCATAGGTTCAAACGGAGGAGCTTGAAGAGCCCCCAGAACCAAATTCAAACTCCAAGGAGGAGAAATTGACTTAATGACAGGTTTTATACGAACCAAGGCTTGTACAAAACAATGAATATCAGGAAGATTAGCAATCTTTCTGTGAAAAAACAGAAAGAGCAGAGATTTGACCTTTCAAGGAACTTGCGGACAAACCTTTATCTAAACCATCCTGAAGAAACTGTAAAATTCTCGGAATTGTAAAAGAATGCCAGGAAAAATGATGAGAAAGACACGAAGAAATATAAGTCTTCCAGACTCTAATATATCTCTCTAGATACAGATTTACGAGCCTGTAACATAGTATTAATCACAGAGTCAGAGAAACCTCTTTGACCAAGAATCAAGCGTTCAATCTCCATACCTTTAAATTTAAGGATTTCAGATCCTGATGGAAAAAAGGACCTTGCGACAGAAGGTCTGGTCTTAACGGAAGAGTCCACGGTTGGCAAGAGGCCATCCGGACAAGATCCGCATACCAAAACCTGTGAGGCCATGCTGGAGCTACCAGCAGATCAAACAAGCATTCCTTTAGAATCTTGGAGATTACTCTTGGAAGAAGAACTAGAGGCGGAAAGATATAGGCAGGATGATACTTCCAAGGAAGTGATAATGCATCCACTGCCTCCGCCTGAGGATCCCGGGATCTGGACAGATACCTGGGAAGTTTCTTGTTTAGATGAGAAGCCATCAGATCTATTTCTGGAAGTTCCCACATTTGAACAATCTGAAGAAATACCTCTGGGTGAAGAGACCATTCGCCCGGATGCAACGTTTGGCGACTGAGATAATCCGCTTCCCAATAGTCTATTCCTGGAATATGAACCGCAGAGATTAGACAGGAGCTGGATTCCGCCCAAACCAGAATTCGAGATACTTCTTTCATAGCCAGAGGACTGTGAGTCCCTCCTTGATGATTGATGTATGCCACAGTTGTGACATTGTCTGTTTGAAAACAAATGAACGATTCTCTCTTCAGAAGAGGCCAAGACTGAAGAGCTCTGAAAATTGCACGGAGTTCCAAAATATTGATCGGTAATCTCACCTCCAGAGATTCCCAAACCCCTAGTGCTGTCAGAGACCCTCACACAGATCCCCAACCTGTGAGACTTGAATCTGTTGAAATTACAGTCCAGGTCGGAAGAACAAAAGAAGCCCCCTGAACTAAACAATGGTGATCTGTCCACCACGTCAGAGTGTGTCGTACAATCGGTTTTAAAAATATTAATTGAGATATCTTTGTGTAATCCCTGCACCATTGGTTCAGCATACAGAGCTGAAGAGGTAGCATGTGAAAACGAGCAAAGGGGATCGCGTCCGATGCAGCAGTCATAAGACCTAGAATTTCCATGCATAAGGCTACCGAAGGGAATGATTGTGACTGAAGGTTTTGACAAGCTGAAATCAATTTTAGACGTCTCTTGTCTGTCAAAGACAGAGTCATGGACACTGAATCTATCTGGAAACCCAAAAAGGTTACCCTTGTCTGAGGAATCAATTAACTTTTTAGTGAATTGATCCTCCAACCATGATTTTGAAGAAACAACAAAAGTCGATTCGTATGAAATTCTGCTAAATGTGAAGACTGAGCAAGTACCAAGATATCGTCCAAATAAGGAAATACCACAATACCCTGTTCTCTGATTACAGATAGAAGGGCACCGAGAACCTTTTGTAAAAATTCTTGGAGCTGTTGCTAGGCCAAACGGCAGAGCCACAAACTGGTAATGCTTGTCTAGGAAAGAGAATCTCAGAAACCGATAGTGAGCTGGATGAATCGGAATATGCAGATATGCATCCTATAAATCTATTGTAGACATATAATGCCCTTGCTGAACAAAAGGCAGGATAGTCCTTACAGTTACCATTTTGAATGTTGGTATCCTTACATAACGATTCAATATTTTTAGATCCAGAACTGGTCTGAAGGAATTCTCCTTCTTTGGTACAATGAAGAGATTCGAATAAAACCCCAGCCCCTGTTCCAGAACTGGAACTGGCCAACTCTAGATCTGAAACACATTTCAGAAATGCTTGAGCTTTCGCTGGGTTTACTGGGACACGGGAAAGAAAGAATCTCTTTGCAGGAGGTCTTATCTTGAAACCAATTCTGTACCCTTCTGAAATAATGTTCTGAATCCAAAGATTGTGAACAGAATTGATCCAAATTTCTTTGAAAAAACGTAATCTGCCCCCTACCAGCTGAGCTGGAATGAGGGCCGCACCTTCATGTGGACTTAGAAGCTGGCTTTGCTTTTCTAGAAGGCTTGGATTTATTCCAGACTGGAGATGGTTTCCAAACTGAAACTGCTCCTGAGGATGAAGAATCAGGCTTTTGTTCTTTGTTGAAACGAAACGAACGAAAACGATTATTAGCCCTGTTTTTACCCTTAGATTTTTTATCCTGTGGTAAAAAAGTTCCTTTCCCACCAGTAACAGTTGAGATAATAGAATCCAACTGAGAACCAAATAATTTATTACCCTGGAAAGAAAGGGAAAGTAGAGTCGATTTAGAAGACATATCAGCATTCCAAGTTTTAAGCCATAAAGCTCTTCTAGCTAAAATAGCTAGAGACATAAACCTGACATCAACTCTGATAATATCAAAAATGGCATCACAGATAAAATTATTAGCATGTTGAAGAAGAAGAATAATGTTATGAGAATCATGATCTGTTACTTGTTGCGCTAAAGTTTCCAACCGAAAAGTTGAAGCTGCAGCAACATCCGCCAAAGATATAGCAGGTCTAAGAAGATTACCTGAACACAAATAAGCTTTTCTTAGAAAGGATTCAATTTTCCTATCTAAAGGATCCTTAAAGGAAGTACCATCTGCCGTAGGAATAGTAGTACGTTTAGCAAGGGTAGAGATAGCCCCATCAACTTTAGGGATTTTGTCCCAAAACTCTAATCTGTCAGACGGCACAGGATATAATTGCTTAAAACGTTTAGAAGGAGTAAATGAATTACCCAATTTATTCCATTCCCTGGAAATTACTTCAGAAATAGCACCAGGAACCGGAAAAACTTCTGGAATAACTACAGGAGATTTAAAGACCTTGTCTAAACGTTTAGATTTAGTATCAAGAGGACTAGAATCCTCAATTTCTAATGCAATTAGGACTTCTTTAAGTAAAGAACGAATAAATTCCATTTTAAATAAATATGAAGATTTATCAGCATTAACCTCTGAAACAGAATCCTCTGAACCAGAAGAATCATTAGAATCAGAATGATGATGTTCATTTAAAAATTCATCTGGATAAAGAGAAGTTTTAAAAGACTTTTTATGTTTACTAGAAAGAGGAATAACAGACATAGCCTTCTTAATAGATTCAGCAACAAAATCTCTTATGTTATCAGGAACACTCTGAACATTAGATGTTGATGGAACTGCAACAGGTAATGGTATTTTACTAAAGGAGATATTTTCTGCATTAACAAGTTTGTCATGACATTTAATACAAACAACAGCTGGAGGAACAACTACCAAAAGTTTACAGCAGATACACTTAGCTTTGGTAGTTCCAGCACCAGGCAGCGATTTTCCTGAAGTATCTTCTGACTCAGATGCAACGTGAGACATCTTGCAATATGTAAGAGAAAAAACAACTTATAAAGCAAAATTGATCAAATTCCTTAAATGACAGTTTCAGGAATGGGAAAAAAGCCAAAAAACAAGCTTCTAGCAACCAGAAGCAATGAAAAATGAGACTTAAATAATGTGGAGACAAAAGCGACGCCCATATTTTTTTAGCGCCAAATAAGACGCCCACATTATTTGGCGCCTAAATGCTTTTGGCGCCAAAAATGACGCCACATCCGGAACGCCGACATTTTTGGCGCAAAAGAACGTCAAAAAATTGACGCAACTTCCGGTGACACGTATGACGCCGGAAAAAGAAAAGATTTTTTGCGCCAAAAAAGTCTGCGCCAAGAATGACGCAATAAAATGAAGCATTTTCAGCCCCACGCGAGCCTAACAGCCCACAGGGAAAAAGTCAAATTTTTTAAGGTAAGAAAAAAATGATTGATTCAAATGCATTATCCCAAATATGAAACAGACTGTCTGAAAATAAGGAATGTTGAACATCCTGAGTCAAGGCAAATAAATGTTTGAATACATATATTTATAACTTTATAAAAAAAGCGCCCAACCATAGCTTAGAGTGTCACAGAAAATAAGACTTACTTACCCCAGGACACTCGTCTACATGTTGTAGAAAGCCAAACCAGTACTGAAACGAAAATCAGCAGAGGTAATGGTATATATACAGGGAGTGCAGAATTATTAGGCAAGTTGTATTTTTGAGGATTAATTTTATTATTGAACAACCATGTTCTCAATGAACCCAAAAAACTCATTAATATCAAAGCTGAATAGTTTTGGAAGTAGTTTTTAGTTTGTTTTTAGTTATAGCTATTTTAGGGGGATATCTGTGTGTGCAGGTGACTATTACTGTGCATAATTATTAGGCAACTTAACAAAAAACAAATATATACCCATTTCAATTATTTATTTTTACCAGTGAAACCAATATAACATCTCAACATTCACAAATATACATTTCTGACATTCAAAAACAAATCAGTGACCAATATAGCCACCTTTCTTTGCAACGACACTCAAAAGCCTGCCATCCATGGATTCTGTCAGTGTTTTGATCTGTTCACCATCAACATGTGTGTGTGCAGCAGCAACCACAGCCTCCCAGACACTGTTCAGAGAGGTGTACTGTTTTCCCTCCTTGTAAATCTCACATTTGATGATGGACCACAAGTTCTCAAAGGGGTTCAGATCAGGTGAACAAGGAGGCCATGTCATTAGATTTTCTTCTTTTATACCCTTTATTGCCAGCCACACTGTGGAGTACTTGGACGCGTGTGATGGAGCATTGTCCTGCATGAAAATCATGTTTTTCTTGAAGGATGCAGACTTCTTCCTGTACCACTGCTTGAAGAAGGTGTCTTCCAGAAACTGGCAGTAGGACTGGGAGTTGAGCTTGACTCCATCCTCAACCCGAAAAGGCCCCACAAGCTCATCTTTGATGATACCAGCCCAAACCAGTACTCCACCTCCACCTTGCTGGCGTCTGAGTCGGACTGGAGCTCTCTGCCCTTTACCAATCCAGCCACGGGCCCATCCATCTGGGCCCATCAAGACTCACTCTCATTTCATCAGTCCATAAAACACTTAGAAAAATCAGTCTTGTAGATATTTCTTGGCCCAGTTTGACCGTTTTCAGCTAGTGTGTTCTTGTTCAGTGGTGGTCGTCATTCAGCCTTTCTTTACCTTGGCCATGTCTCTGAGTATTGCACACCTTGTGATTTTGGTATGACGCCGGAAAAAGAAAAGATTTTTTGCGCCAAAAAAGTCTGCGCCAAGAATGACGCAATAAAATGAAGCATTTTCAGCCCCACGCGAGCCTAACAGCCCACAGGGAAAAAGTCAAATTTTTTAAGGTAAGAAAAAAATGATTGATTCAAATGCATTATCCCAAATATGAAACAGACTGTCTGAAAATAAGGAATGTTGAACATCCTGAGTCAAGGCAAATAAATGTTTGAATACATATATTTATAACTTTATAAAAAAAGCGCCCAACCATAGCTTAGAGTGTCACAGAAAATAAGACTTACTTACCCCAGGACACTCGTCTACATGTTGTAGAAAGCCAAACCAGTACTGAAACGAAAATCAGCAGAGGTAATGGTATATATACAGGGAGTGCAGAATTATTAGGCAAGTTGTATTTTTGAGGATTAATTTTATTATTGAACAACCATGTTCTCAATGAACCCAAAAAACTCATTAATATCAAAGCTGAATAGTTTTGGAAGTAGTTTTTAGTTTGTTTTTAGTTATAGCTATTTTAGGGGGATATCTGTGTGTGCAGGTGACTATTACTGTGCATAATTATTAGGCAACTTAACAAAAAACAAATATATACCCATTTCAATTATTTATTTTTACCAGTGAAACCAATATAACATCTCAACATTCACAAATATACATTTCTGACATTCAAAAACAAATCAGTGACCAATATAGCCACCTTTCTTTGCAACGACACTCAAAAGCCTGCCATCCATGGATTCTGTCAGTGTTTTGATCTGTTCACCATCAACATGTGTGTGTGCAGCAGCAACCACAGCCTCCCAGACACTGTTCAGAGAGGTGTACTGTTTTCCCTCCTTGTAAATCTCACATTTGATGATGGACCACAGGTTCTCAATGGGGTTCAGATCAGGTGAACAAGGAGGCCATGTCATTAGATTTTCTTCTTTTATACCCTTTATTGCCAGCCACACTGTGGAGTACTTGGACGCGTGTGATGGAGCATTGTCCTGCATGAAAATCATGTTTTTCTTGAAGGATGCAGACTTCTTCCTGTACCACTGCTTGAAGAAGGTGTCTTCCAGAAACTGGCAGTAGGACTGGGAGTTGAGCTTGACTCCATCCTCAACCCGAAAAGGCCCCACAAGCTCATCTTTGATGATACCAGCCCAAACCAGTACTCCACCTCCACCTTGCTGGCGTCTGAGTCGGACTGGAGCTCTCTGCCCTTTACCAATCCAGCCACGGGCCCATCCATCTGGCCCATCAAGACTCACTCTCATTTCATCAGTCCATAAAACCTTAGAAAAATCAGTCTTGAGATATTTCTTGGCCCAGTTTTGACGTTTCAGCTTGTGTGTCTTGTTCAGTGGTGGTCGTCTTTCAGCCTTTCTTACCTTGGCCATGTCTCTGAGTATTGCACACCTTGTGCTTTTGGGCACTCCAGTGATGTTGCAGCTCTGAAATATGGCCAAACTGGTGGCAAGTGGCATCTTGGCAGCTGCACGCTTGACTTTTCTCAGTTCATGGGCAGTTATTTTGCGCCTTGGTTTTCCACACGCTTCTTGCGACCCTGTTGACTATTTTGAATGAAACGCTTGATTGTTCGATGATCACGCTTCAGAAGCTTTGCAATTTTAAGAGTGCTGCATCCCTCTGCAAGATATCTCACTATTTTTGACTTTTCTGAGCCTGTCAAGTCCTTCTTTTGACCCATTTTGCCAAAGGAAAGGAAGTTGCCTAATAATTATGCACACCTGATATAGGGTGTTGATGTCATTAGACCACACCCCTTCTCATTACAGAGATGCACATCACCTAATATGCTTAATTGGTAGTAGGCTTTTGAGCCTATACAGCTTGGAGTAAGACAACATGCATAAAGAGGATGATGTGGTCAAAATACTCATTTGCCTAATAATTCTGCACACAGTGTATAAGAGTATATCGTCGATCTGAAAAGGGAGGTAAGAGATGAATCTCTACGACCGATAACAGAGAACCTATGAAATAGACCCCGTAGAAGGAGATCATTGCATTCAAATAGGCAATACTCTCCTCACATCCCTCTGACATTCACTGCACGCTGAGAGGAAAACCGGGCTCCAACCTGTTGCGGAGCGCATATCAACGTAGAATCTAGCACAAACTTACTTCACCACCTCCATAGGAGGCAAAGTTTGTAAAACTGATTTGTGGGTGTGGTGAGGGGTGTATTTATAGGCATTTTGAGGTTTGGGAAACTTTGCCCCTCCTGGTAGGAATGTATATCCCATACGTCACTAGCTCATGGACTCTTGCTAATTACATGAAAGAAAACGCCACCCCGCATGGAGGAACCATAAACTGGGTTACCCGCAAGTGTAGAAGTATAATTTGGTAGGGAACTCGCCTCTAGGAGAACGGGACCCCTATAGGCGGATGGCTCAGCAGTCCCTTGATTACCCAAGCCCGAGGAAATAGGCGCTCTGAAATAGCATAAGGAACAAAACTGGTTGACAGGTGTCAACGAGGCCACTCCGGATTCATCACCGGACACAGAATCTGAAATCAAAATAGTCTCAGTATCAGAATCCTCCGTAACTGGATAGAGGATATTTAAATATGGACTAAAGTAATAAAAACAAAAATGGCACCCGACACCCCCCAATGGCTGGGGCACTCACCACCACCAGACCCCTGCGGACAAGAAAATTTCCTTCGCCACGCAGTCGGGAATGGAAAAACGGAACATAGCCACACCAGAACACACGGTGAACTATAGAGAACAAAAAAACATAATTTATGCTTACCTGATAAATTTATTTCTCTTGTAGTGTGTTCAGTTCACGGGTCATCCATTACTTATGGGATATATTCTCCTTCCCAACAGGAAGTTGCAAGAGGATCATCCAAGCAGAGCTGCTATATAGCTCCTCCCCTCACATGTCATATCCAGTCATTCGACCGAAACAAGACGAGAAAGGAGAAACTATAGGGTGCAGTGGTGACTGGAGTTATAATTTAAAATTTAGAACGTGCCTCAAAAAGACAGGGCGGGCCGTGGATTGAACACACTACAAGAGAAATAAATTTATCAGGTAAGCATAAATTATGTTTTCTCTTGTTAAGTGTGTTCAGTCCACGGGTCATCCATTACTTATGGGATACCAATACCAAAGCTAAAGTACACGGATGAAGGGAGGGACAAGGCAGGAACATTAAACAGAAGGAACCACTGCCTGTAGAACCTTTCTCCCAAAAACAGCCTCCGAAGAAGCAAAAGTGTCAAATTTGTAAAATTTGGAAAAAGTATGAAGTGAAGACCAAGTTGCAGCCTTGCAAATCTGTTCAACAGAGGCCTCATTTTTAAAGGCCCAAGTGGAAGCCACAGCTCTAGTGGAATGAGCTGTAATTCTTTCAGGAGGCTGCTGTCCAGCAGTCTCATAGGCTAAACGTATTATGCTATGAAGCCAAAAAGAGAGAGAGGTAGCCGAAGCCTTTTGACCTCTCCTCTGTCCAGAGTAAACGACAAACAGGGAAGAAGTTTGTCGAAAATCTTTAGTTGCCTGTAAGTAGAACTTCAGGGCACGGACCACGTCTAGATTATGCAAAAGACGTTCCTTCTTTGAAGAAGGATTAGGACACAATGATGGAACAACAATCTCTTGATTGATATTCCTGTTAGAAACAACCTTAGGCAAAAATCCAGGTTTAGTACGCAGGACTACCTTGTCTGAATGAAAGATCAGATAAGGAGAATCACAATGTAAAGTAGATAACTCCGAGACGAGCCGAGGAAATAGCCATCAAAAACAGAACTTTCCAAGATAAAAGCTTAATATCAATGGAATGAAGGGGTTCAAACGGAACACCCTGAAGAACTTTAAGAACCAAGTTTAAGCTCCACGGAGGAGCAACAGCCTTAAACACAGGCTTAATCCTAGCCAAAGCCTGACAAAAAGCCTGGACGTCTGGATTCCCTGCCAGACGCTTGTGTAAAAGAATAGACAGAGCAGAAATCTGTCCCTTTAGTGAACTAGCGGATAAGCCCTTTTTTTAAACCCTCTTGTAGAAAAGCCAATATCCTAGGAATCCTAACCTTACTCCATGAGTAACTCTTGGATTCACACCAATATAAATATTTACGCCATATCTTATGGTAAATTTTTCTGGTAACGGGTTTCCGAGCCTGTATCAATGTATCAATAACCAAATCCGAAAACCCACGCTTTGATAGAATCAAGCGTTCAATCTCCAAGCAGTCAGCCTCAGAGAAATTAGGTTTGGATGGTTGAAAGGACCGTGAATTAGAAGGTCCTGCCTCAGAGGTAGAGACCATGGTGGACAGGACGACATGTCCACTAGGTCTGCATACCAGGTCCTGCGTGGCCACGCAGGCGCTATCAGAATCACCGATGCTCTCTCCTGTTTGATCCTGGCAATCAGTCGAGGTAGCAACGGAAAAGGTGGAAACACATAAGCTATGTTGAAAACCCAAGGGGCTGCAAGTGCATCTACCAGCACCGCTCCTGGGTCCCTGGACCTGGATCCGTAACAAGGAAGCTTGGCGTTCTGGCGAGATGCCATAAGATCCAGATCCGGTTTGCCCCAACGACGAATCAGTTGAGCAAATACCTCCGGGTGTAGTTCCCACTCCCCGGATGAAAAGTCTGGCGACTTAGAAAATCCGCTTCCCAGTTCTCCACACCTGGGATGTAGATCGCTGACAGGTGGCAAGAGTGTGACTCTGCCCAGCGAATTATCTTCGAGACTTCCAACATCGCTAGGGAGCTCCTGGTTCCCCCTTGATGATTGATGTAAGCCACAGTCGTGATGTTGTCCGACTGAAACCTGATGAACCTCAGTGTTGCTAACTGAGGCCAAGCTAGAAGAGCATTGAATATTGCTCTTAATTCTAGAATGTTGATTGGTAAAAGTTTCTCCTCCTGAGTCCACAATCCCTGAGCCTTCAGGGAGTTCCAGACTGCTCCCCAGCCTAGAAGGCTGGCATCTGTTGTTACAATCGTCCAATCTGGTCTGCGAAAGGTCATTCCTTCGGACAGATGAACCCGTGACAACCACCAGAGAAGAGAATCTCTGGTCTCCTGGTCCAGATTTAGCAAAGGGGACAGATCTGAGTAATCCCCGTTCCACTGACTTAGCATGCATAGTTGCAGCGGTCTGAGATGCAGGCGCGCAAATGGCACTATGTCCATTGCCGCGACCATCAAGCCGATTACTTCCATACACTGAGCTACTGATGGGCTTGGAATGGAGTGAAGGGAACGGCAAGCATTGAGAATCTTTGATAACCTGGACTCCGTCAGGTAAATCTTCATCTCTACAGAATCTATAAGAGTCCCTAGAAAAGGAACCCTTGTGAGCGGTAACAGAGAACTCTTTTCCACGTTCACTTTCCACCCATGCGACCTCAGAAATGCTAGAACTATCTCTGTATGAGACTTTGCATTTTGAAAACTTGACGCTTGAATCAGAATGTCGTCTAGGTACGGAGCCACCGCTATGCCTCGTGGTCTTAGTACCGCCAGAAGTGAGCCCAGAACCTTTGTAAAAATTCTCGGGGCCGTAGCTAACCCGAAGGGAAGAGCTACAAACTGGTAATGCCTGTCTAGAAAGGCAAATCTTAGGTACCGATAATGATCTTTGTGAATCGGTATGTGAAGGTAGGCATCCTTTAAGTCCACTGTGGTCATATATTGACCCTCTTGGATCATGGGCAGGATGGTCCGAATGGTTTCCATCTTGAACGATGGAACCCTTAGGAATTTGTTTAAGATTTTTAAGTCTAAGATTGGTCTGAAGGTTCCCTCTTTTTTGGGAACCACAAATAGATTTGAGTAAAACCCTTGTCCTCGTTCCGTTCGCGGAACTGGGTGGATCACTCCCATCACTAAGAGGTCTTGTACACATTGTAGAAATGCCTCTTTCTTTACTAGGTTTGTTGATAACCTTGACAGATGAAACCTCCCTTGTGGAGAAGTTTTGAAATCCAGAAGGTATCCCTGAGATATAATCTCCAACGTCCAGGGATCCTGTACATCTCTTGCCCAGGCCTGGGCGAAGAGAGAAAGTCTGCCCCCCACTAGATCCGTCTCCGGAGAGGGGGCCCTGTCTTCATGCTGTCTTAGGGGCGGAAGTAGGCTTTCTGGCCTGCTTGCCCTTGTTCCATGACTGGTTGCCTTTCCAACCCTGTCTGTAACGAGCAGTAGTTCCTTCCTGTTTTGGAGCGGAGGAAGTGGATGCTGCTCCTGCCTTGAAGTTACGAAAGGCACGAAAATTAGACTGTTTGGCCTTTGATTTGGCCCTGTCCTGAGGAAGGGTGTGGCCCTTACCTCCCGTAATGTCAGCAATAATTTCCTTCAAGCCGGGCCCGAATAAGGTCTGCCCTTTGAAAGGAATGTTAAGTAGTTTAGACTTAGAAGTTACATCTGCTGACCAGGATTTAAGCCATAGCGCCCTGCGCGCCTGTATGGCGAATCCAGAATTTTTAGCCGTAAGTTTGGTTAAATGCACTACGGCATCCGAAACAAACGCATTAGCCAGTTTAAGCGTTCTAACTTTGCTCAAAGTCTCATCCAATGGTGCTGTGCGAATCGCCTCTTCCAGAGACTCAAACCAGAATGCCGCTGCAGCCGTGACAGGCGCAATGCATGCAAGAGGCTGCAGTATAAAACCTTGTTGAACAAACATTTTCTTAAGGTAACCCTCTAATTTTTTATCCATTGGATCTGAGAAAGCACAGCTATCCTCCACCGGGATAGTGGTACGCTTGGCTAAAGTAGAAACTGCTCCCTCCACCTTAGGGACCGTCTGCCATAAGTCTCGTGTGGTGGCGTCTATAGGGAACATTTTTCTAAATATCGGAGGAGGGGAAAAGGGCACACCAGGTCTATCCCACTACTTACTAATAATTTCTGTAAGCCTTTTTGGTATAGGAAAAACGTCAGTACACACCGGTACCGCATAGTATCTATCCAACCTACATAATTTCTCTGGGATTGCCACCGTGTCGCAATCATTCAGAGCCGCTAACACCTCCCCTAGTAGCACGCGGAGGTTCTCAAGCTTAAATTTAAAATTTGAAATTTCTGAATCCGGTCTCCCCGGATCAGAACCGTCACCGACAGAATGAAGCTCACTGTCCTCATGTTCTGCAAATTGTGACGCAGTATCAGACATGGCTCTCGTGTCATCAGCGCGCTCTGTCCTTAACCCAGAGCTATCGCGCTTGCCTCTTAATTCGGGCATATTGTATAATACTTCATTCATAACATTAGCCATATCATGTAAAGTGATTTGTAAGGGCCTTGATGTACTTGGCGCCTCAATCTTACGCACCTCCCGAGCGGGAGACGCAGGTACTGACACGTGAGGAGAGTTAGACGGCATAACTTCCCCCTCGTTGTCTGGTGATAATTTCTTTATCGGTACAGATTGACTTTTATTCAAAGTAATATCAATACAATTGGTACACATATTTCTATTGGGCTCCACATCGGCTTTTGAACATAATGAACAAGCAGATTCCTCTGTATCAGACATGTTTAAACAGACTAGCAAGGAAGCTAGCAAGCTTGGAAATCACTTTCAATAAGTTTACAAGCAATATAAAAAACGCTGCAGCGCTTTTAAAAACACAGTTGAATAACAAAGAAAACTAATTCAGTTATAGTCAACAATTCTTAACGAGAAATGTATTAATTAGCAGAGGATTGCACCCATTAGCAAAAGGATGATTAACCCCTCAATACCCAAAAACGGATATCAAATTAAGATTTAACGCTTTTATCACAGTCAAACACACTGTCACAGATCTGCTGTGACTGATTACCTCCCTCAAAAACGAATTTTGAAGACCCCTGAGCTCTCTAGAGACGTCCTGGATCAAGGAGGAAGAAACAGGAAGACTGTGCTAGAATTTTAACTGCGCAACAAGGCGCTAAAACAAGGTCCCTCCCACTCATATTACAACAGTGGGAGACCTGATATAACGGTTTCTATGCAGAAAATACGTTAGTCATGTGGAAAAAAATCATGCCCAAAAAGATTTATCACCAAAGTACCTCACAAAACGAATAACATGCCAGTAAACGTTTTAAAAACATTTTGAATGTCATGCAAAGTTATCACTAAGCCTGCTACCAGTCGCTTCCACTGCAGATAAGGCTTAAACATTATTTCAGTATTAACAGTATTTTCTCAGTCAAATTCTAGTCCCTAGAAAATAACTCAACTGCGCATACATTTATCAGCCTGATACCAGTCGCTACTACTGCATTTAAGGCTGTACTTACATCATATGGGTAACAGCAGTATTTTCTTAGTCAATTCCATTCCCAGAAAATAATGTACTGCACATACCTCATTTGCGGGGGACCCCGCATGCTATTCCCCTCTTTCTGAAGTTACCCTACTCCTCAGAATGTCGAGAACAGCCAGCGGATCTTAGTTACGTCTGCTAAGATCATAGAAAAACGCAGGCAGATTCTTCTCCAAATACTGCCTGAGATACAAAAAAACGGCACACTCCGGTGTCATTTTAAAATAACAAACTTTTGATTGAAGAATAATTAAGTAAAAACTCCAACTCCTTTCGCGACCTCCTTCTTTGTTGAGGGTTGCAAGAGAATGACTGGATATGACATGTGAGGGGAGGAGCTACATAGCAGCTCTGCTTGGGTGATCCTCTTGCAACTTCCTGTTGGGAAGGAGAATATATCCCATAAGTAATGGATGACCCGTGGACTGAACACACTTAACAAGAGAAAAGTGCGCCCAACCAAAAGGCTGCGTCACTTCCAAAAGCCTCAATGTTCCAACCACGAGCCCAATAAACATCAAACATAAGCAGGATGAATCACATAAAACATAATTTATGCTTACCTGATAAATTCCTTTCTCCTGTAGTGTAGTCAGTCCACGGGTCATCCATTACTTATGGGATTATATCTCCTCCCTAACAGGAAGTACAAGAGGATCACCCAAGCAGAGCTGCTATATAGCTCCTCCCCTCTACGGCATACCCAGTCATTCGACCGAAACCAAACGAGAAAGGAGAAACTATAGGGTGCAGTGGTGACTGGAGTTTAATTTAAAAATTTAGACCTGCCGTAAACAACAGGGCGGGCCGTGGACTGACTACACTACAGGAGAAAGGAATTTATCAGGTAAGCATAAATTATGTTTTCTCCTGTTAAGTGTAGTCAGTCCACGGGTCATCCATTACTTATGGGATACCAATACCAAAGCTAAAAGTACACGGATGACGGGAGGGAAAGGCAGGATCTTTACACGGAAGGAACCACTGCCTGTAGAACCTTTCTCCCAATAACAGCCTCCGAAGAAGCAAAAGTGTCAAATTTGTAAAATTTTGAAAAAGTGTGAAGTGAAGACCAAGTTGCAGCCTTGCAAATCTGTTCAACAGAGGCCTCATTCTTAAAGGCCCAAGTGGAAGCCACAGCTCTAGTAGAATGAGCTGTAATCCTTTCAGGAGGCTGCTGTCCAGCAGACTCATATGCTAAACGTATTATGCTACGAAGCCAAAAAGAGAGAGAGGTAGCCGAAGCCTTTTGACCTCTCCTCTGTCCAGAATAAACAACAAACAGGGAAGAAGTTTGACGAAAATCCTTAGTTGCCTGCAAATAAAATTTCAGGGCACGGACGACGTCCAGATTGTGCAGAAGTCGTTCCTTCTTTGAAGAAGGGTTAGGGCACAATGATGGAACAACAATCTCTTGATTGATATTCTAGTTAGTGACTACCTTAGGTAAGAACCCAGGTTTAGTACGCAGAACTACCTTGTCTGAATGAAAAATCAGATAAGGGGAATCACAATGTAAGGCAGATAACTCAGAGAGTCTTCGAGCCGAGGAAATAGCCATTAGGAACAGAACTTTCCAAGATAACAGCTTGATATCAATGGAATGAAGGGGTTCAAACGGAACACCCTGTAAAACATTAAGAACTAAGTTTAAGCTCCATGGCGGAGCAACAGTTTTAAACACAGGCTTAATCCTGGCCAAAGCCTGACAAAAAGCCTGAACGTCTGGAACTTCTGACAGACGCTTGTGCAAAAGAATGGACAGAGCTGAGATCTGTCCCTTTAACAAACTAGCAGATAAACCCTTTTCTAAGCCTTCTTGTAGAAAACAGAATTTATGCTTACCTGATAAATTACTTTCTCCAACGGTGTGTCCGGTCCACGGCGTCATCCTTACTTGTGGGATATTCTCTTCCCCAACAGGAAATGGCAAAGAGCCCAGCAAAGCTGGTCACATGATCCCTCCTAGGCTCCGCCTACCCCAGTCATTCGACCGACGTACAGGAGGAAATATGCATAGGAGAAACCATATGATACCGTGGTGACTGTAGTTAGAAAGAAAAAAAAAATTCAACAGACCTGATTAAAAAAACCAGGGCGGGCCGTGGACCGGACACACCGTTGGAGAAAGTAATTTATCAGGTAAGCATAAATTCTGTTTTCTCCAACATAGGTGTGTCCGGTCCACGGCGTCATCCTTACTTGTGGGAACCAATACCAAAGCTTTAGGACACGGATGAAGGGAGGGAGCAAATCAGGTCACCTAAATGGAAGGCACCACGGCTTGCAAAACCTTTCTCCCAAAAATAGCCTCCGAAGAAGCAAAAGTATCAAATTTGTAAAATTTGGCAAAAGTGTGCAGTGAAGACCAAGTCGCTGCCTTACATATCTGGTCAACAGAAGCCTCGTTCTTGAAGGCCCATGTGGAAGCCACAGCCCTAGTGGAATGAGCTGTGATTCTTTCAGGAGGCTGCCGTCCGGCAGTCTCATAAGCCAATCGGATAATGCTTTTAAGCCAAAAAGAAAGAGAGGTAGAAGTTGCTTTTTGACCTCTCCTTTTACCAGAATAAACAACCAACAAAGAAGATGTTTGTCTGAAATCCTTAGTGGCCTCTAAATAGAAATTTAGAGCACGGACTACGTCCAAATTGTGTAACAAACGTTCCTTCTTTGAAACTGGATTCGGACACAAAGAAGGCACAACTATCTCCTGGTTAATATTTTTGTTGGAAACAACTTTCGGAAGAAAACCAGGCTTAGTACGCAAAACCACCTTATCTGCATGGAACACCAGATAGGGCGGAGAACACTGCAGAGCAGATAACTCAGAAACTCTTCTAGCAGAAGAAATTGCAACCAAAAACAAAACTTTCCAAGATAATAACTTAATATCTACGGAATGTAAGGGTTCAAACGGAACCCCTTGAAGAACTGAAAGAACTAGATTAAGACTCCAGGGAGGAGTCAAAGGTCTGTAAACAGGCTTGATTCTAACCAGAGCCTGAACAAACGCTTGAACGTCTGGCACAGCTGCCAGCCTTTTGTGACGTAAAACAGATAAAGCAGAGATCTGTCCCTTCAGAGAACTTGCAGATAATCCTTTCTCCAAACCTTCTTGTAGAAAGGATAGAATCTTAGGAATTTTTATCTTGTTCCATGGGAATCCTTTAGATTCACACCAACAGATATATTTTTTCCATATTTTATGGTAAATTTTTCTAGTTACAGGCTTTCTAGCCTGAATCAGAGTATCTATTACAGAATCTGAAAACCCACGCTTTGATAAAATCAAGCGTTCAATCTCCAAGATTGGTCCTGTCTCAAAGGTAGCTTCCATGGTGGAGCCGATGACATATTCACCAGGTCTGCATACCAAGTCCTGCGTGGCCACGCAGGAGCTATCAAGATCACCGAAGCCCTCTCCTGATTGATCCTGGCTACCAGCCTGGGAATGAGAGGAAACGGTGGGAATACATAAGCTAGGTTGAAGGTCCAAGGTGCTACTAGTGCATCTACTAGAGTCGCCTTGGGATCCCTGGATCTGGACCCGTAACAAGGAACCTTGAAGTTCTGTTGAGAGGCCATCAGATCCATGTCTGGAATGCCCCATAATCGAGTTATTTGGGCAAAGATTTCCGGATGGAGTTCCCACTCCCCCGGATGGAATGTCTGACGACTCAGAAAATCCGCTTCCCAATTTTCCACTCCTGGGATGTGGATTGCAGACAAGTGGCAGGAGTGATCCTCCGCCCATTGAATTATCTTGGTCACTTCCTCCATCGCCAGGGAACTCCTTGTTCCCCCCTGATGGTTGATATATGCAACGGTCGTCATGTTGTCTGATTGAAACCTTATGAATTTGGCCTTTGCTAGATGAGGCCAAGCTTTGAGAGCATTGAATATCGCTCTCAGTTCCAGAATGTTTATCGGGAGAAGAGATTCTTCCCGAGACCATAGACCCTGAGCTTTCAGGGGTTCCCAGACCGCGCCCCAGCCCACCAGACTGGCGTCGGTCGTGACAATGACCCACTCTGGTCTGCGGAAGCTCATTCCCTGTGACAGGTTGTCCAGGATCAGCCACCAACGGAGTGAATCTCTGGTCCTTTGATCTACTTGAATCGTCGGAGACAAGTCTGTATAATCCCCATTCCACTGTCTGAGCATGCACAGTTGTAATGGTCTTAGATGAATTCGTGCAAAAGGAACTATGTCCATTGCTGCAACCATCAATCCTATTACTTCCATGCACTGCGCTATGGAAGGACGAAGAACAGAATGAAGTACTTGACAAGAGCTTAGAAGTTTTGATTTTCTGACCTCTGTCAGAAAAATCCTCATTTCTAAGGAATCTATTATTGTTCCCAAGAAGGGAACTCTTGTTGACGGGGACAGAGAACTTTTTTCTATGTTCACTTTCCATCTGTGAGATCTGAGAAAGGCTAGGA
The DNA here is from genome assembly GCF_027579735.1 of Bombina bombina. Taxonomy (NCBI): domain Eukaryota; kingdom Metazoa; phylum Chordata; class Amphibia; order Anura; family Bombinatoridae; genus Bombina; species Bombina bombina. Next base: position 6,543,593 of record NC_069505.1, read on the forward strand.
CGATGTCCGTATGAGCCTTTGCTTTTGACAGAGACGACGCTTGAATCAGGATGTCGTCCAAGTACGGTACTACTGCAATGCCCCTTGGTCTTAGAACCGCTAGAAGGGACCCTAGTACCTTTGTGAAAATTCTCGGAGCAGTGGCTAATCCGAATGGAAGTGCCACAAACTGGTAATGCTTGTCCAGAAAAGCGAACCTTAGGAACTGATGATGTTCATTGTGGATAGGAATATGCAGGTACGCATCCTTTAAATCCACTGTGGTCATAAATTGACCTTCCTGGATGGTAGGAAGGATCGTTCGAATGGTTTCCATTTTGAACGATGGAACCCTGAGAAATTTGTTTAGGATCTTGAGATCTAAAATTGGTCTGAATGTTCCCTCTTTTTTGGGAACTATGAACAGGTTGGAGTAAAACCCCATCCCTTGTTCTCCTATTGGAACTGGATGAATTACTCCCATCTTTAACAGGTCTTCTACACAATGTAAGAATGCCTGTCTTTTTATTTGGTTTGAAGATAATTGAGACCTGTGGAACCTTCCCCTTGGGGGTAGTTCCTTGAATTCCAGGAGATAACCCTGAGAAACTATTTCTAGTGCCCAAGGATCCTGAACATCTCTTGCCCAAGCCTGAGCAAAGAGAGAAAGTCTGCCCCCCACCAGATCCGGTCCCGGATCGGGGGCCATCCCTTCATGCTGTTTTGGTAGCAGTGGCAGGCTTCTTGGCCTGCTTACCCTTGTTCCAGCCTTGTATCGGTCTCCAGGCTGGTTTGGGTTGAGAAGTATTACCCTCTTGCTTAGAGGATGTAGAATTAGAGGCTGGTCCGTTTCTGCGAAAGGGACGAAAATTAGGCTTATTTTTAGCCTTAAAAGACCTATCCTGAGGAAAGGCGTGGCCCTTTCCCCCGGTGATGTCTGAAATCTCTTTCAAATCAGGACCAAACAGTGTTTTACCCTTGAAAGGAATGTTAAGCAATTTTGTCTTGGAAGACACATCCGCTGACCAAGACTTTAGCCAAAGCGCTCTGCGCGCCACGATAGCAAACCCTGAATTTTTCGCCGCTAATCTAGCTAATTGCAAAGCGGCATCTAAAATAAGAGTTAGCCAATTTAAGTGCTTGAACTCTGTCCATAACCTCCTCATACGAAGATTCTTTATTGAGCGACTTTTCTAGTTCTTCGAACCAGAAACACGCTGCCGTAGTGACAGGAACAATGCATGAAATTGGTTGTAGAAGGTAACCTTGCTGAACAAACATCTTTTTAAGCAAACCCTCTAATTTTTTATCCATAGGATCTTTGAAAGCACAACTATCTTCTATGGGAATAGTAGTGCGTTTGTTTAGAGTAGAGACCGCCCCCTCGACCTTGGGGACTGTCTGCCATAAGTCCTTTCTGGGGTCGACTATAGGAAATAGTTTCTTAAATATAGGGGGAGGAACAAAAGGTATGCCGGGCCTTTCCCACTCCTTATTTACTATGTCCGCCACCCGCTTGGGTATAGGGAAAGCATCGGGGGGCACCAGAACCTCTAGGAACTTGTCCATCTTACATAATTTCTCTGGAATGACCAAATTGTCACAATCATCCAGAGTAGATAATACCTCCTTAAGCAGTGCGCGGAGATGTTCTAATTTAAATTTAAATGTTACAACATCAGGTTCAGCTTGTTGAGAAATTTTTCCTGAATCTGAAATTTCTCCCTCAGACAAAACCTCCCTCCTGGCCCCTTCAGATTGGTGTGAGGGTATGTCAGAACCGTTATCATCAGCGTCCTCTTGCTCTTCAGTGTTTAAAACAGAGCAATCGCGCTCTCTCTGATAAGTAGGCATTTTAGATAAAATGTTTGCAATAGAATTATCCATAACAGCCGTTAATTGTTGCAAGGTAATAAGTATTGGCGCACTAGATGTACTAGGGGCCTCTTGTGTGGGCAAAACTGGTGTAGACACAGAAGGGGATGATGCAGTACCATGCTTACTCCCCTCATTTGAGGAATCATCTTGGGAATCTTATTATCTGTGGCATCATTGTCACTACTTTGTTTGGACACTATGTCACAATTATCACATATATTTAAATGGGGAGAAACCTTGGCTTTCATACATATAGAACATCGCTTATCTGATGGTTCAGACATGTTAAACAGGCTTAAACTTGTCAACAAAGCACAAAAAAACGTTTTAAAATAAAACCGTTACTGTCACTTTAAATTTTAAACAGAACACACTTTATTACTGAATATGCGAAAAAGCATGAAGGAATTGTTCAAAATTCACCAAAATTTCACCACAGTGTCTTAAAGCCTTAAAAGAATTGCACACCAAATTTGAAAGCTTTAACCCTTAAAATAACGGAACCGGAGCCGTTTTTACATTTAACCCCTATACAGTCCCAGGTATCTGCTTTGCTGAGACCCAACCAAGCCCAGAGGGGAATACGATACCAAATGACGCCTTCTATAAGTTTTTTCAGTGGTTCTTAGCTCCTCACACATGCATCTGCATGCCTTGCTTTCCAAAAACAACTGCGCATTAGTGGCGCGAAAATGAGGCTCTGCCTATGACTAGAAAAGGCCCCCATCTGAAAAAGGTGTCCATACAGTGCCTGCCGTTTTTTAACAATAATCCCCAAGATTATAATAACTATTAAGAGTTATAATCTGCCAAATATGCTTAGCAAAGTAATCGTTTTAGCCCAGAAAAATGTCTACCAGTTTTTTAAGCCCTTATAAAGCCCTTTATTCTTTTACTTAATCTAAGAAAAATGGCTTACCGGTCCCCATAGGGGAAATGACAGCCTTCCAGCATTACAAAGTCTTGTTACAAATGTGGCCAGTCATACCTCAAGCAGAAAAGTCTGCCAACTGTTTCCCCAAACTGAAGTTACTTCATCTCAACAGTCCTGTGTGTTAACAGCAATCGATTTTAGTAACGTTTGCTAAAATCATCTTCCTCTTACAAACAGAAATCTTCATCTCTTTTCTGTTTCAGAGTAAATAGTACATACCAGCACTATTTTAAAATAACAAACACTTGATTGAAGAATAAAAACTACATTTAAACACCAAAAAACTCAACCATCTCCGTGGAGATGTTGCCGGTGCAACGGCAAAGAGAATGACTGGGGTAGGCGGAGCCTAGGTGGGATCATGTGACCAGCTTTGCTGGGCTCTTTGCCATTTCCTGTTGGGGAAGAGAATATCCCACAAGTAAGGATGACGCCGTGGACCGGACACACCTATGTTGGAGAAAAGACAATATCCTAGGAATCCTAACCTTACTCCATGAGTAACTCTTGGATTCGCACCAATGTAAGTATTTACGCCATATTTTATGGTAAATTTTCCTGGTAACAGGTTTCCTAGCCTGTATTAAGGTATCAATCACTGACTCCGAGAATCCACGCTTTGATAGAATCAAGCGTTCAATTTCCATGCAGTCAGCCTCAGAGAAATTAGATTTGGATGTTTGAAAGGACCCTGAACCAGAAGGTCCTGTCTCAGAGGCAGAGACCATGGTGGACAGGACGACATGTCCACTAGATCTGCATACCAGGTCCTGCGTGGCCACGCAGGCGCTATTAGAATCACTGATGCTCTCTCCTGCTTGATCCTGGCAATCAGGCGAGGAAGTATCGGGAAGGGTGGAAACACATAAGCCATGTTGAAGACCCAAGGTGCTGTCAGAGCATCTATCAGAACCGCTTCCGGGTCCCTGGATCTTGATCTGTAACAAGGAAGCTTGGCGTTCTGGCGAGACGCCATGAGATCCAGATCTGGTTTGCCCCAACGCCGAAGCAGTTGTGCAAATACCTCCGGGTGAAGTTCCCACTCCCCCGGATGAAAAGTCTGGCGACTTAGAAAATCCGTCTCCCAGTTCTCCACGCCTGGGATGTGGATCGCTGATAGGTGGCAAGAGTGAGACTCTGCCCAGCGAATTATCTTTGAGACTTCCATCATCGCTAGGGAACTCCTTGTCCCTCCCTGATGGTTGATGTAAGCCACAGTTGTGATGTTGTCCGACTGGAACCTGATGAACCTCAGAGTTGCTAGCTGAGGCCAAGCCAGAAGAGCATTGAGAACTGCTCTCAATTCCAGAATGTTTATTGGAAGGAGACTCTCCTCCTGAGTCCATGATCCCTGAGCCTTCAGGGAATTCCAGACAGCGCCCCAACCTAGTAGGCTGGCGTCTGTTGTTACAATTGTCCAGTCTGGCCTGCTGAAGGGCATCCCCCTGGACAGATGTGGCCGAGAAAGCCACCATAGAAGAGAATCTCTGGTCTCTTGATCCAGATTCAGCGTAGGGGACAAATCTGAGTAATCCCCATTCCACTGACTTAGCATGCACAATTGTAGTGGTCTGAGATGCAGGCGTGCAAAAGCTACTATGTCCATTGCCGCTAACATTAAGCCGATTACCTCCATGCATTGAGCCACTGACGGGTGTTGAATGGAATGAAGGACACGGCAAGCATTTAGAAGTTTTGTTAACCTGTCTTCTGTCAGGTAAATTTTCATTTCTACAGAATCTATAAGAGTCCCCAAGAAAGGAACTCTTGTGAGTGGCCTTAGAGAACTCTTTTCTACGTTCACCTTCCACCCATGCGACCTTAGAAATGCCAGAACCAACTCTGTATGAGACTTGGCAGTCTGGAAACTTGACGCTTGAATCAGAATGTCGTCTAGGTACGGAGCTACCGAAATTCCTCGCGGTCTTAGTACCGCCAGAAGAGAGCCCAGAACCTTTGTAAAGATTCTTGGAGCCGTGGCTAACCCGAAGGAAAGAGCTACAAACTGGTAATGCCTGTCTAGGAAGGCAAACCTTAGGTACCGATAATGATCCTTGTGAATCGGTATGTGGAGGTAGGCATCCTTTAAATCCACTGTGGTCATGTATTGACCCCTTTGGATCATAGGTAAGATTGTCCGAATAGTCTCCATTTTGAACGATGGAACTCTTAGGAATTTGTTTAGGATCTTTAAGTCCAAAATTGGTCTGAAGGTTCCCTCTTTTTTGGGAACCACAAACAGATTTGAGTAAAACCCTTGTCCGTGTTCCGACCGCGGAACTGGATGGATCACTCCCATTAGTAAAAGGTCTTGTACACAGCGTAGAAACGCTTCTCTCTTTAGCTGGTTTGCTGACAGCCTTGAAAGATGAAATCTCCCTTTTGGAGGAGAAGCTTTGAAGTCCAGAAGATATCCCTGAGATATGATCTCTAAAGCCCAGGGATCCTGGACATCTCTTGCCCAAGCCTGGGCGAAGAGAGAAAGTCTGCCCCCCACTAGATCCGTTTCCGGATCGGGGGCCCTCACTTCATGCTGTCTTAGGGGCAGCAGCAGGTTTTCTGGCCTGCTTGCCCTTGTTCCAGGACTGGTTAGGTTTCCAGCCCTGTCTGTAGCGAGCAACAGTTCCTTCCTGCTTTGGAGCTGAGGAAGTTGATGCTGCTCCTGCCTTGAAGTTACGAAAGGCACGAAAATTAGACTGTCTAGCCCTAGGTTTGGCTCTGTCTTGAGGCAGGGCATGACCCTTACCTCCAGTAATGTCAGCGATAATTTCTTTCAAACCGGGCCTGAATAATGTCTGCCCTTTGAAAGGTATGTTAAGCAATTTAGATTTCGGCTGACCAAGATTTAAGCCACAGCGCTCTGCACGCTTGAATGGCGAATCCTGAATTCTTAGCCGTAAGTTTAATTAAGTGTACTACAGCATCGGAAATAAATGAATTGGCTAGCTTAAGTACTCTAAGCTTGTCTGTAATTTCATCCAATGTAACTGAGTTAATGGTCTCTTCCAGAGACTCAAACCAGAATGCCGCCGCAGCCGTGACAGGCGCAATGCATGCAAGGGGTTGTAATATAAAACCTTGTTGAACAAACATTTTCTTAAGGTAACCCTCTAACTTTTTATCCATTGGATCTGAAAAAGCACAGCTATCCTCCACCGGGATAGTGGTGCGCTTAGCCAGAGTAGAAACTGCTCCCTCCACCTTAGGGACCGTCTGCCATAAGTCCCGTGTGGTGGCGTCTATTGGAAACATTTTTCTAAATATAGGAGGGGGTGAAAAAGGCACACCGGGTCTATCCCACTCCTTGTTAATAATTTCTGTAAGCCTCTTAGGTATAGGAAAAACATCAGTACACACCGGTACCGCATAGTATCTATCCAGCCTACACATTTTCTCTGGAATTGCAACCGTTACAATCATTCAGAGCCGCTAATACCTCCCCTAGCAATACACGGAGGTTCTCAAGCTTAAATTTAAAATTTGAAATGTCTGAGTCCAGTTTACTTGGATCAGATCCGTCACCCACAGAATGAAGCTCTCCGTCCTCATGTTCTGCATATTGTGACGCAGTATCAGACATGGCTCTAATATTATCAGCGCACTCTGTTCTCACCCCAGAGTGGTCGCGTTTACCCCTAATTTCTGGCAATTTAGATAATACTTCAGTCATAACATTAGCCATGTCTTGCAAAGTGATTTGTATGGGCCGCCCTGATGTACTTGGCGCCACAATATCACGCACCTCCCGAGCGGGAGACGCAGGTACTGACACGTGAGGAGAGTTAGTCGGCATAACTTCCCCCTCGTTGTCTGGTGAAATTTTCTTTACATGTACACTTTTATTTAAAGTAGCATCAATGCAATTAGTACACAAATTTCTATTGGGCTCCACATTGGCCTTTAAACATATTGCACAAAGAGTTTCCTCTGTTTCAGACATGTTTAACAGACTAGCAATGAAACTAGCAAGCTTGGAAAAAACTTTTGAAATAAATTTACAAGCAATATAAAAAACGTTACTGTGCCTTTAAGAAACACTAATAAACTGTCACAATAGAATTACAATGAACCAAATTTGTTATAGCAACCAAATTTTCACAATAAATGCAATAAGTTAGCAAAGGATTGCACCCACCAGCAAATGGATGATTAACCCCTTAATACCCAAAAACGGATAACAGATATAAAACGTTTTATCACAGTCAAAAGCACAGTCTCACAGGTCTACTGTGAGTGATTACCTCCCTCAAACTAGTTTAGGAGACCCCTGGGCTCTGTAGAGACGTCCTGGATCATGGAGGAAGGAATAGGAAGACTGAGTGAATTCTTACTGCGCAAGAAAGCGCCAAAATAGGCCCCTCCCACTCATAAGCAGTGGGGAAGCTCAGCAAACTGAATTTATTCATAAATAACGACAGCCATGTGGAAAAATAATGCCCAAAATTTTTTATCACCAAGTACCTCAGAGAAAAACGATTAACATGCCAGTAAAACGTTTTAAAATAAAATTATGAAATGATACTAATAAGCCTGCTGCTAGTCGCTTACACTGCAGTGGAGGCTCAAATATAAGTTAAATGTACACAGTATTTTCTTAGTGAAGTTCCATTCCCCAGAAATACCTCAGTGTAACATACATACATATCAGCCTGATACCAGTCGCTATTACTGCATTTAAGGTTGCACTTACATTATATGGGTATTAGCAGTATTTTCTCAGTCAATTCCATTCCTTAGAAAATAATATACTGCAACATACCTCCTTGCAGGTGAACCCTGCCCGCTGTCCCCTGATCTGAAGTTACCTCACTCCTCAGAATGGCTGAGAACAGCAAATAGATCTTAGTTACGACCGCTAAGATCATACATAAACTCAGGTAGATTCTTCTTCTAATGCTGCCTGAGAAAAAACAACACACTCCGGTGCTGTTTAAAATAACAAACTTTTGATTGAAGATATAAAAACTAATTTTAATAACCACAGTCCTCTCACACGTCCTATCTATTAGTTAGGTGCAAGAGAATGACTGGGTATGACGTAGAGGGGAGGAGCTATATAGCAGCTCTGCTTGGGTGATCCTCTTGCACTTCCTGTTAGGGAGGAGATATAATCCCATAAGTAATGGATGACCCGTGGACTGACTACACTTAACAGGAGAAAGATGATTATAAACCCCCCTGTTCAATAACCCCCCTCAGGAGATATTAACCCTCGATTCCAAGATACTAAGAGACTCACTGAGACCCTTATGCATAAGTTACACCTGAAAGGTGGTAGCCTCTCGGGAAACATTCACATTACAGTACATTGACAAATAAAGCAAAATTAAACAATCTTACCGGAATCTACGCCATGGAACAGAAACACTGCTCTTCAAGTGTGACAGACAGTAGCATCGCCTCCGCCATGGACTTGAGAGAAGAAAGCAGACAGCGACAGAGACAAAAACAAAAATTAAAAAAATCCTGACACTTCTCTGCCATCCTCCTGAGACGAAAGGCAAAGAATGACTGGGGGATGAGGGCAGTGGGAGGAGTATTTAAGCCTTTGGCTTGGTTGTTTTTGCCTCCTCCTGGTAGCCAGGTTCTTATTTCCCAAAAGTAATGAATGCAGCTGTGGACTCTTAATTTAAGAAGAAAATGTTAATTTTCCATTGTTCTCCCTAAGTATTGGGCTTTGGTTTGCAGACATAAGCTAAGAAAGCATTAATGTGTACACAATAAAGAGATTGGATTTATCCTGCAAGCTCAATCCACTTAAATTGGTTGTAGTTTCAAAAAAAAAGAAAGAAAAAAAAACAGACCATACTGAGATAGGCCTTGGGCATTGGCATTAGCTGCCTAAAAAGGGAAGCAGGCGGCCGCTCGTGGCCTTCAGTTCTTTTCAGAGTCTGATTTAAGCTTGTGAAAGATCACCAGCTCCAAAAAGAGCTGAAGGTCACAGGCCTAATGTATAGCAGTTAAAAGCAATGCTGCCATATAGTACTCAGGATACATGCACACTCCTAATCCTACCTTAGTAAGATCTCATTATAAAGAGAGACACTTTAATCATTTACTGCCTGAATCACGACTCTCAAATCCCTCTACACATGGAGGTAACTGAATAACTTCATATTTGCACATGCTGGGTTATTAATCTAAGAATTTGCCCAGAATGTAACTCATCAAGAGGTTCTATCCCCTTATCTGTTCTATCTGTTCTGAGGTCAAAAACTATTTGTTTTTATTTCTGAATAGCAGTTATGAAGTTCCTGTTTATAATTTCCCATACGTGCTGTCTTCTACTGGAGTGTAAGACATTCGTGGACATTTTCACTAGCCCTAGCCTAGTTTTTTTCTAGCTATGCACATTTTTTTCAAATATGGCCACGGGCCATGAAACTCGGCTATTTTTGGCTATTTTAAATGTAAAAGTGTAACACAAGTATTTGTGTAAATCCAGATATTTATGTGATGTTCTTTTTTACACTAAAAGATCCAGCACCAATACAGTCGAATGCTGCAGCTTGCAGCCACATTTAGCATTTGTTTCTATAACAAATGCACATAACTAGTTTTATTTCCTACATGTAACTCGGATTTAGTGCACCTTTGCTTTTATTTCATTGTATTACAGAGTTCCTAAAGGATACGAAAAACACAAAATTGGTGGTGTAGGAGTTACCTATTAAGGTCTTGGCTATGAATCCCTATAAGATAACTGTAATCTCCAAAACAGGGATCACAAACAGATTTAGAAAAAACAAGGGGATTGGGACAAGCGCTCTAATAGAGCAGACCAGTGAAAAATGCGGAAGCACTCTTGTAAGTGTATAGCAATTTAATAAGATTAAGAAAAAAGATAATAATTTTGCCAAGAATGGTGTAAAACATTTAATGAACTGATCGCTAGTACAATGATCACAAGTTACTAGTGGAATACCGATGCTGGCATCTAAAAAAGACTCAAATAGGTCTTAAAGCATGATTCTAATAAAACATATAAAACAATCAATGATTATAAAATAAGCACTAGATAATATATAATTGCTCACTGCCAGAGTATTAAAAAATAAAATGCGAACGCTATAATGACAGAGCGTGCATACATATAAACCAGAAAAAATAATAAAGTCTGTAAAGCTCCAAATATAGAGCAAGATTAGTATGGTATTACGTATGCTGCAAAAATCAATAAGTTACGTTATCTTCTGCTGTGCACAGACTCCGATGGTGATAGATCCAGAGGGAAAGGAAGAGAAGCTCACTATCCGTGAAGGAGCATCTTACTGCGGAGTGTTCCGTTATGAATGACGTCAGGTCATGTGACTCAATTATGTGATCTACTGAATTCCAAATGATACTATGTATCCACCGTTAAAACAAAGTGTCTTCTGGATAGAGTTAAATGCAGAGGTTCTTGCAGCTTTGAAGCAAGTGGTATAAAAACAACACCACAAGTATTAATTGTTATAACCAATCTGTTCAGAAAGAATCGATCAGGAATTATTCATATGGTTTGTTCATAGAGATTTAAAACAAACGATGAACCTGAATCACCTAACACAGAATGGATAAATTACTATACACATATAAATGGATGAACAAAAACATAATTTATGTAAGAACTTACCTGAAAAATTCATTTCTTTCATATTAGCAAGAGTCCATGAGCTAGTGGCGTATGGGATATACATTCCTACCAGGAGGGGCAAAGTTTCTCAAACCTCAAAATGCCTACAAATACACCCCTCACCACACCCACAAATCAGTTTAACGAATAGCCAAGAAGTGGGGTGAGAAAAAAAGTGCGAAAGCATATAAAATAAGGAAATGGAATAGTTGTGCTTTATACAAAAAAATCATAACCACCAAAAAGGGTGGGCCTCATGGACTCTTGCTAATATGAAAGAAATGAATTTATCAGGTAAGTTCTTACATAAATTATGTTTTCTTTCATGTAATTAGCAAGAGTCCATGAGCTAGTGACATATGGGATAATGACTACCCAAGATGTGGATCTTTCCACGCAAGAGTCACTAGAGAGGGAGGGATAAAATAAAGACAGCCAATTCCTGCTGAAAATAATCCACACCCAAAATAAAGTTTAATGAAAACATAAGCAGAAGATTCAAACTGAAACCGCTGCCTGAAGTACTTTTCTACCAAAAACTGCTTCAGAAGAAGAAAACACATAAAAATGGTAGAATTTAGTAAAAGTATTCAAAGAGGACCAAGTTGCTGCTTTGCAAATCTGATCAACCGAAGCCTCATTCCTAAACGCCCAGGAAGTAGAAACTGACCTAGTAGAATGAGCTGTAATCCTCTGAGGCAGAGTTTTACCCGACTCGACATAAGCATGGTGAATTAAGGATTTCAACCAAGATGCCAAAAAAATGGCAGAAGCTTTCTGACCTTTTCTAGAACCGGAAAAGATGACAAATAGACTAGAAGTCTTTCTGAAAGACTTAGTAGCCTCAACATAATATTTCAAAGCTCTAACAACATCCAAAGAATGCAATGATTTCTCCTTAGAATTCTTAGGATTAGGACATAATGAAGGAACCACAATTTCTCTACTAATGTTGTTGGAATTCACAACCTTAGGTAAAAATTAAAAAGAAGTTCGCAACACCGCCTTATTCTGATGAAAAATCAGAAAAGGAGACTCACAAGAAAGAGCAGATAATTCAGAGACTCTTCTGGCAGACGAGATGGCCAAAAGGAACAAAACTTTCCAAGAAAGTAATTTAATGTCCAATGAATGCATGGGTTCAAAAGGAGGAGCTTGAAGAGCCCTCAGAACCAAATTCAAACTCCAAGGAGGAGAAATAGACTTAATGACAGGTTTTATACGAACCAAAGCTTGTACAAAACAATGAATATCAGGAAGATTAGCAATCTTTCTGTGAAAAAGAACAGAAAGAGCAGAGATTTGTCCTTTCAAGGAACTTGCGGACAAACCTTTATCTAAACCATCCTGAAGAAACTGTAAAATTCTCGGAATTCTAAAAGAATGCCAGGAAAAATGATGAGAAAGACACCAAGAAATATAAGTCTTCCAGACTCTATAATATATCTCTCTAGATACAGATTTACGAGCCTGTAACATAGTATTAATCACAGAGTCAGAGAAACCTCTTTGACCAAGAATCAAGCGTTCAATCTCCATACCTTTAAATTTAAGGATTTGAGATCCTGATGGAAGAAAGGACCTTGCGACAGAAGGTCTGGCCTTAACGGAAGAGTCCACGGCTGGCAAGAGGCCATCCGGACAAGATCCGCATACCAAAACCTGTGAGGCCATGCTGGAGCTACCAGCAGAACAAACGAGCATTCCTTCAGAATCTTGGAGATTACTCTTGGAAGAAGAACTAGAGGCGGAAAGATATAGGCAGGATGATACTTCCAAGGAAGTGATAATGCATCCACTGCCTCCGCCTGAGGATCCCGCGATCTGGACAGATACCTGGGAAGTTTCTTGTTTAGATGAGAAGCCATCAGATCTATTTCTGGGAGTTCCCACATTTGAACAATCTGAAGAAATACCTCTGGGTGAAGAGACCATTCGCCCGGATGCAACGTTTGGCGACTGAGATAATCCGCTTCCCAATTGTCTATAACTGGGATATGAACCGCAGAGATTAGACAGGAGCTGGATTCCGCCCAAACCAGAATTCGAGATACTTCTTTCATAGCCAGAGGACTGTGAGTCCCTCCTTGATGATTGATGTATGCCACAGTTGTGACATTGTCTGTCTGAAAACAAATGAACGACTCTCTCTTCAGAAGAGGCCAAGACTGAAGAGCTCTGAAAATTGCACGGAGTTCCAAAATATTGATCGGTAATCTCACCTCCTGAGATTCCCAAACCCCTTGTGCCGTCAGAGACCCCCACACAGCTCCCCAACCTGTAAGACTTGCATCTGTTGAGATTATAGTCCAGGTCGAAAGAACAAAAGAAGCCCCCTGAATTAAACGATGGTGATCTGTCCACCACGTCACAGAATGTCGGACAATCGGTTTTAAAGATATTAATTGAGATATCTTTGTGTAATCCCTGCACCATTGATTCAGCATACAGAGCTGAAGAGGTCGCATGTGAAAATGAGCAAAGGGGATCGCGTCCGATGCAGCAGTCATAAGACCTAGAATTTCCATGCATAAGGCTACCGAAGGGAATGATTGTGACTGAAGGTTTCGACAAGCTGAAATCAATTTTAGACGTCTCTTGTCTGTCAAAGACAGAGTCATGGACACTGAATCTATCTGGAAACCTAAAAAGGTTACCCTTGTCTGAGGAATCAATGAACTTTTTAGTGAATTGATCCTCCAACCATGATCTTGAAGAAACAACAAGTCGATTCGTATGAGATTCTGCTAAATGTGAAGACTGAGCAAGTACCAAGATATCGTCCAAATAAGGAAATACCACAATACCCTGTTCTCTGATTACAGACAGAAGGGCACCGAGAACCTTTGTAAAAATTCTTGGAGCTGTAGCTAGGCCAAACGGCAGAGCCACAAACTGGTAATGCTTGTCCAGGAAAGAGAATCTCAGGAACTGATAGTGAGCTGGATGAATCGGAATATGCAGATATGCATCCTGTAAATCTATTGTAGACATATAATGCCCTTGCTGAACAAAAGGCAAGATAGTCCTTACAGTTACCATTTTGAATGTTGGTACCTTACATAACGATTCAATATTTTTAGATCCAGAACTGGTCTGAAGGAATTCTCCTTCTTGGGTACAATGAAGAGATTCGAATAAAACCCCAGCCCCTGTTCCAAAACTGGAACTGGCATAATTACTCCAGCCAACTCTAGATCTGAAACACATTTCAGAAATGCTTGAGCTTTCACTGGGTTTACTGGGACACGGGAAAGAAAAAATCTCTTTGCAAGAGGTCTTATCTTGAAACCAATTCTGTACCCTTCTGAAACAATGTTCTGAATCCAAAGATTGTGAACAGAATTGATCCAAATTTCTTTGAAAAAACCTAATCTGCCACCTACCAGCTGAGCTGGAATGAGGGCCGCACCTTCATGTGGACTTAGAAGCTGGCATTGCTTTTCTAGAAGGCTTGGATTTATTCCAGACTGGAGATGGTTTCCAAACTGAAACTGCTCCTGAGGATGAAGGATCAGGCTTTTGTTCTTTGTTGAAACGAAAAGAACGAAAACGATTATTAGCCCTGTTTTTACCTTTAGATTTTTTATCCTGTGGTAAAAAAGTTCCTTTCCCACCAGTAACAGTTGAGATAATAGAATCCAACTGAGAACCAAATAATTTATTACCCTGGAAAGAAAGGGAAAGTAGAGTCGATTTAGAAGACATATCAGAATTCCAAGTTTTAAGCCATAAAGCTCTTCTAGCTAAAATAGCTAGAGACATAAACCTGACATCAACTCTGATATCAAAAATGGCATCACAGATAAAATTATTAGCATGTTGAAGAAGAATAATAATATTATGAGAATCATGATCTGTTACTAAAGTTTCCAACCAAAAAGTTGAAGCTGCAGCAACATCAGCCAATGATATAGCAGGTCTAAGAAGATTACCTGAACACAGATAAGCTTTTCTTAGAAAGGATTCAATTTTCCTATCTAAAGGATCCTTAAAGGAAGTACCATCTGCCGTAGGAATAGTAGTACGTTTAGCAAGGGTAGAAATAGCTCCATCAACTTTAGGGATTTTGTCCCAAAACTCTAATCTGTCGGACGGTACAGGATATAATTGCTTAAAACGTTTAGAAGGAGTAAATGAATTACCCAAATTATTCCATTCTCTGGAGATTACTTCAGAAATAGCACCAGGAACAGGAAAAACTTCTGGAATAACCACAGGATATCTAAAGACCTTGTCTAAACGTTTAGATTTAGTATCAAGAGGACCAGAATCCTCAATTTCTAATGCAATTAGGACTTCTTTAAGTAAAGAACGGATAAATTCCATTTTAAATAAATATGACGATTTATCAGCATCAACCTCTGAGACAGAATCCTCTGTATCAGAAGAATCATTAGAATCAGAATGATGATGTTCATTTAAAAATTCATCTGTATAAAGAGAAGTTTTAAAAGACTTTTTATGTTTACCAGAAGGAGGAATAACAGACATAGCCTTCTTGATGGATTCAGAAACAAAATCTCTTATGTTATCAGGAACACTCTGAACATTAGATGTTGATGGAACTGCAACAGGTAATGGTACTTTACTAAAGGAAATATTTTCTGCATTAACAAGTTTGTCATGACATTTAATACAAACAACAGCTGGAGGAACAACTACCAAAAGTTTACAGCAGATACACTTAGCTTTGGTAGTTCCAGCACCAGGCAGCGATTTTCCAGTAGTATCTTCTGACTCAGTTGCAACGTGGGACATCTTGCAATATGTAATAGAAAAAACAACATATAAAGCAAAATTGATCAAATTCCTTAAATGACAGTTTCAGGAATGGGAAAAAAACAGAATTTATGTTTACCTGATAAATTACTTTCTCCAACGGTGTGTCCGGTCCACGGCGTCATCCTTACTTGTGGGATATTCTCTTCCCCAACAGGAAATGGCAAAGAGCCCAGCAAAGCTGGTCACATGATCCCTCCTAGGCTCCGCCTACCCCAGTCATTCGACCGACGTTAAGGAGGAATATTTGCATAGGAGAAACCATATGGTACCGTGGTGACTGTAGTTAAAGAAAATAAAATATCAGACCTGATTAAAAAAAAAACCCAGGGCGGGCCGTGGACCGGACACACCGTTGGAGAAAGTAATTTATCAGGTAAACATAAATTCTGTTTTCTCCAACATAGGTGTGTCCGGTCCACGGCGTCATCCTTACTTGTGGGAACCAATACCAAAGCTTTAGGACACGGATGAAGGGAGGGAGCAAATCAGGTCACCTAAATGGAAGGCACCACGGCTTGCAAAACCTTTCTCCCAAAAATAGCCTCAGAAGAAGCAAAAGTATCAAACTTGTAAAATTTGGTAAAAGTGTGCAGTGAAGACCAAGTCGCTGCCCTACATATCTGATCAACAGAAGCCTCGTTCTTGAAGGCCCATGTGGAAGCCACAGCCCTAGTGGAATGAGCTGCGATTCTTTCGGGAGGCTGCCGTCCGGCAGTCTCGTAAGCCAATCTGATGATGCTTTTAATCCAAAAAGAGAGAGAGGTAGAAGTTGCTTTTTGACCTCTCCTTTTACCGGAATAAACAACAAACAAGGAAGATGTTTGTCTAAAATCCTTTGTAGCATCTAAATAGAATTTTAGAGCGCGAACAACATCCAAATTGTGCAACAAACGTTCCTTCTTTGAAACTGGTTTCGGACACAGAGAAGGTACGATAATCTCCTGGTTAATGTTTTTGTTAGAAACAACTTTTGGAAGAAAACCAGGTTTAGTACGTAAAACCACCTTATCTGCATGGAACACCAGATAAGGAGGAGAACACTGCAGAGCAGATAATTCTGAAACTCTTCTAGCAGAAGAAATTGCAACTAAAAACAAAACTTTCCAAGATAATAACTTAATATCAACGGAATGTAAGGGTTCAAACGGAACCCCCTGAAGAACTGAAAGAACTAAATTGAGACTCCAAGGAGGAGTCAAAGGTTTGTAAACAGGCTTAATTCTAACCAGAGCCTGAACAAAAGCTTGAACATCTGGCACAGCTGCCAGTTTTTTGTGAAGTAACACAGACAAGGCAGAAATCTGTCCCTTCAGGGAACTTGCAGATAACCCTTTTTCCAATCCTTCTTGAAGGAAGGATAAAATCTTAGGAATCTTAACCTTGTCCCAAGGGAATCCTTTAGATTCACACCAACAGATATATTTTTTCCAAGTCTTGTGGTAAATCTTTCTAGTTACAGGCTTTCTGGCCTGAACAAGAGTATCAATAACAGAATCTGAGAATCCTCGCTTCGATAAAATCAAGCGTTCAATCTCCAAGCAGTCAGCTGGAGTGAAACCAGATTCGGATGTTCGAACGGACCCTGAACAAGAAGGTCTCGTCTCAAAGGTAGCTTCCAAGGTGGAGCCGATGACATATTCACCAGATCTGCATACCAAGTCCTGCGTGGCCACGCAGGAGCTATCAAGATCACCGCCTTAAAAGTATTGCACACCAAATTTGGAAGCTTTAACCCTTAAAATAACGGAACCGGAGCCGTTTTAACACTTTAACCCCTTTACAGTCCCTGGTATCTGCTTTGCTGAGACCCAACCAAACCCAAAGGGGAATACGATACCAAATGACGCCTTCAGAAAGTCTTTTCTAAGTATCAGAGCTCCTCTCACATGCGACTGCATGCCATGCCTCCCAAAAACAAGTGCGCCACACCGGCGCGAAAATGAGGCTCTGCTTATGCTTTGGGAAAGCCCCTAATAAATAAGGTGTCTAATACAGTGCCTGCCGATATTATAATATCAAAATACCCAGATAAAATGATTCCTCAAGGCTAAATATGTGTTAATAATGAATCGATTTAGCCCAGAAAAGTCTACAGTCTTAATAAGCCCATGTGAAGCCCTTATTTACGATCGTAATAAACATGGCTTACCGGATCCCATAGGGAAAATGACAGCTTCCAGCATTACATCGTCTTGTTAGAATGTGTCATACCTCAAGCAGCAAGAGACTGCACACTGTTCCCCCAACTGAAGTTAATTGCTCTCAACAGTCCTGTGTGGAACAGCCATGGATTTTAGTTACGGTGCTAAAATCATTTTCCTCATACAAACAGAAATCTTCATCTCTTTTCTGTTTCTGAGTAAATAGTACATACCAGCACTATTTCAAAATAACAAACTCTTGATTGAATAATAAAAACTACAGTTAAACACTAAAAAACTCTAAGCCATCTCCGTGGAGATGTTGCCTGTACAACGGCAAAGAGAATGACTGGGGTAGGCGGAGCCTAGGAGGGATCATGTGACCAGCTTTGCTGGGCTCTTTGCCATTTCCTGTTGGGGAAGAGAATATCCCACAAGTAAGGATGACGCCGTGGACCGGACACACCTATGTTGGAGAAATGCCAGTGAACAAGCCTCTAGCAACCAGAAGCAATAAATGATGAGACTTAAATAAAGTGGAGACTTAAATAAAGTGGAGACAAAATTGACGCCCACATTATTTGGCGCCTAAATGCTATTAGCGCCAAAAATGACGCCACATCCGGAACGTCGACATTTTTGGCGTGAAAAACGTCAAATGACGCAACTTCCGGCGACACGTATGACGCCGGAAATAGAAAAAAAATTTCGCGCCAAGAAAGTCCGCGCCAAGAATGACGCAATAAAATGAAGCATTTTCAGCCCCCGCGAGCCTAAAAGCCCACAGGGAAAAAGTCAAATTTTAAGGTAAGATAAAAATGATATATTCAAATGCATTATCCCAAATATGAAACTGAATGTCTGAAATAAGGAAATGTTGAACATCCTGAGTCAAGGCAAATAAATGTTTGAATACATATATTTAGAACTTTATATAAAAGTGCCCAACCATAGCTTTAGAGTGTCACAGAAAATAAGACTTACTTACCCCAGGACACTCATCTACATGTTGTAGAAAGCCAAACCAGTACTGAAACGAAAATCAGCAGAGGTAATGGTATAAATATAAGAGTATATCGTCGATCTGAAAAGGGAGGTAAGAGATTAATCTCTACGACCGATAACAGAGAACCCATGAAATAGACCCCGTAGAAGGAGATCATTGAATTCAAACAGGCAATACTCTCCTCACATCCCTCTGACATTCACTGCACGCTGAGAGGAAAACCGGGCTCCAACCTGCTGCGGAGCGCATATCAACGTAGAATCTAGCACAAACTTACTTCACCACCTCCATAGGAGGCAAAGTTTGTAAAAACTGATTTGTGGGTGTGGTGTGGGGTGTATTTGTAGGCATTTTGAGGTTTGGGAAACTTTGCCCCTCCTGGTAGGAATGTATATCCCATACATCACTAGCTCATGGACTCTTGCTAATTACATGAAAGAAATAGATTTCTAATTAACAGTAAATAATTTATTCTTAAGAATAACAGTTTTACATTCAATAATGATTTTTTTCTCCAGATCAGGGGGACAGCTATGAGCACAAGGTTTGCTCCCAGCTATGCTAATCTTTTCATAGGTTTTTTTGAAGATAACTGTATGGCCAGTGAACAGTGGGGAGCGAACCTTGTGCTCTATAAAAGATATATTGATGATATCTTCCTGATCTGGAGAGGAGATTAAGACATTGTATAATTATTCCTTGAGGATTTAAATGCCAACACTTTAGGTCTAGGTTTTACACATGAATGTAGCACTAAACTAATACATTTCTTAGATATTTAAATTGAGATTATTAATAATACAATAAAAACTAAAACCTATTTCAAACCCATTGACCAACAATTTCATACATTATAAGAGCTGTCACCTTAATAGGTGGAAGGCTAATATTCCTAAAAGCCAATTCTTAAGAGTAAGGAAAAATTGTACAGAGTCTTACGATATACAATAAGCTATACTATTAAACAGGTTTATAGAGAAAGGATATAATCAGAAAACAGTACAAGATACTATGAATTTTGTTAGAAAAATAGATTGATCTAGTCCGCTCTATAAAAATAAGCCTAGCAATAAGAACAAAAGTAGAAATAAAGATTCATTTGAAGCAAGTGCAATAAATCTTGAAAACCCTATATCTGTACCTTTCATTACCGAATTTAACTCACAATATGGAGAAATTAGAACCATTCTTAATAGACATTGGCATTACATTCAACAAGATACAATATTAGGAGATAAAGTAAAGAAACATCCAGATCTCATCTTCAGAAAGGCGAAAAATCTCAAAAGCTACTTGTCACCAAGTGAATTTAAAAATCCCATAGGTAATCTGGTTGATAGACTATCTGGTTTTCTCCCATTTCATACATGTAAATCGTGTAAATTAAGTAGTAAAACCAAAAAAATAGTTTCTACTAATGAACAATATACCTTTTCAATTAGGGATATTATCAAATGTAATGACTGTCATATATTGCATCAAATGTTCATGTAATCTAATATATATTGGACAAACTAGTCGTTTCCTATGAGACAGAATTAGGGAACACATTTAGAATATAGAACATAAAACAAATAAAACAGTACTCTATCAACACTTCACTGAGATTCACCAAGGAGACATAAGATGTTTCCAATTTTGGTGTATTCTTAAGATCCAACCCAATATCAGGGGAGGTAGTATTGAAAAAATTCTTCTAAAAAAGGAAGCTGAACTTATTTTCAACTTTAGAATATTACACCCTCATGGACTCAATAGTTCATTTGACTTAAATACACTTATCTAGCCACATGTTTTAACACTAACTATAAGTTTTAGAATATTAATATTGTTTTTCCCTAAGAATCTAAGATGTCACTATGGAGTTAAGATTTTTTTCACGATACATTATTATCACCTCATTTCACCATATATCGTGATGGAGCATATTTAAATAGCATTTTTAATTGCATTATTAGTCTCCATTTTTTAATTGTATTATTCACTAAGATGGTTATATATACCAATTTTTCTAGACTACACTTTTATTGATATCACCACAACCAATTTTTTGCATTTCTTGCATTTTGCCATTATAAATTATGTGTCACACTCCTTTTTGCAAGATACATATACGTATATCTAGTATTATGTATATATATATATATATATGTATTATTATAATACATGTTTTGCATTAATATTTTTGATATATATTTTTTAGACTTTTTCCATATATACTATTCAAATATTTAGTTTGGTTAATATTTTGCTTCTTTTTTATCTCAGAATACCGCTAACTGTGTAAACATCTTTATATAATAAATTTAAGTAACCCCAAGACTGGTGTATACAATGATACTGAATAATAAATATCACAATATTTGCTATTATCGTGAACTAATTTAGATTGTTCCTTTTACTGTTTAACTTATATTTTAGGTTGTCCACACTGTTTCACGATTGTATTCCACATATAGGTTTATGAAATTTAGAAACATTATATTTTGTATACTTCATATTTAGTGTAAATGCTAAATGGATTATAACAATGTATATTGTTTCTGGCAATCTAATATACTTTTAAAAAATACTGATAAATGAAAACATACTAAACAATTAATAGTGAGGAATGATATACGCCCATAGCACCTCATTGGCTAATACCATTTTCCAATTATTTATCTTTTCCCTTGGGGTTATTCCCTATAAAAAGGCTTAGGTCACTTGTAGTAAGCATCTTGATAAAGGCAGTTTGGTCTGCCAAAACGCGTAGAATTTGCTTACAATTTTTGGTTATTTTACTGTGGGCCCCACTCACCTACACATTATACAGGTTCACCTCTTATCTCTATACCATCCTCAGAGCTTAGACATATGAATAATTCCTGTTTATATGTGTATAGTAATTATCCATCCTGTGTTAGACGATTCAGGTTCATCGTTTGTTTTAAATCTCTATGAACAAACCATATGAATAATTCCTGATCAATTCTTTCTGAACAGATTGGTTATAACAAGTAATACTTGTGGTGTTTTAATACCACTTGCTTCAAAGCTGCAAGAACCTCTGCATTTAACTCTATCCAGAAGACACTTTGTTTTAACGGTGGATACATAGTATCATTTGGAATTCAGTAGATCACGTAATTGAGTCACATGACCTGACGTCATTGCTAACGGAACACTCCGCAGTAAGATGCTCCTTGACGGACAGTGAGCTTCTCTTCCTTTCCCTCTGGATCTATCACCATCAGAGTCTGTGCACAGCAGAAGATAACGTAACTTATTGATTTTTGCAGCATAAGTAATACCATACTAATCTTGCTCTATATTTGGAGCTTTATGGACTTTATTATTTTTTCTGGTTTATATGTCTGCACGCTCTGTCATTATAGCGTTCACATTTTATTTTTGAGCAATTATATATTATCTAGTGCTTATTTTATAATCATTGATTGTTTTATATGTTTTATTAGAATCATACTTTAAGACCTATTTAGAGTCTTTTTTAGATGCCGGCATCAGTATTGCACTAGTAACTTGTGATCATTGTACTAGCGATCAGTTCATTAAATGTTTTACACCAATCTTGGGAAAATTATTATTTTTTCCCCTTAATCTTATTAAATTGCTATACACTTACAAGACTGCTTCCATATTTTTTACTGGTCTGCTCTATTTTTAGAGCGCTTGTCCCAATCCCTTTGTTATTTCTAAATCAGAGTACCTAAAGCAGTGCTTTCCAAACTGTGTCGGGACACACTAGTGTGTCGGCAGCAGTGTCTAGGTGTGTCCCTGCTTCAGCACAAATTTAAAAAAATTTTTTTTGGGGGTTTCTGACTTTCCGCCTGCCTGCTACGTATATCATATGGTTGACATGTGATTGATACCTAGGGGGTCACAGATCATCTTAACCTATTGGCGCAGCTCAGTGGGAACTGAAACTATTCCCATTGGCACATTGGCTACTGACTGGACGTGTAGTCTCCTTAATTGGCTTGTGACTGCACATGTAGTCAGTGAGTGGGACAGCAGTGTGTTTGCAGGGTTGGCAGTAGTCAGTCGGACTCACCGAGCTCTGAGGGCGACAGCTTAAAAGCTGAGCTGAAGTTAGTGGGGGGGGGTTTTGCAACTAGCTCCCAGTAGTGCATTGCTGCTCCTGCTCTTGATATATGGATAGGAAGTGGAAGCTTAAAAATGCTTGATGATGAAATGCGAGTGTGTTTAGCTAATATTCCACCAAATATTCAGAAACTGTGCTCATCCCATCAACCTCATACATCCCATTAAATAGTAAGTAGCTATTGGTGATATTAATTCTTGCACATACTTACATACTGTTACTTGTAAATGCATTTTGTTATTATATAATTTATGTATGTGTCCGTATCTCTTAAAACAAGTTAGTTTAACCTCCTGTTTGCCAGTACAACTGAATTACTGTGCCATGAAATTATGTAGGTCTAAAAAGTGTGTCACCAACATGAAAAGTTTGGAAAGCTCTGACCTAAAGGAACAATTTGGATAGAAATTAGTTTAGAATTCTTACCTCATAAAGCTTTGTTGCCACAAACCTTCTGCCAGTGCTATTGGTGCCCTCCATAACCACTACCTTTACAAAAAGAAATACAAGAGAGATAAATTGTGTAGCACACTTACTTGTAGTTGACCTTATACTTTAGGGAACACAAAATGGCTCTGCAATGGAGCAGGGAGACCGTGTATGAGATCACCCTGCATAGCCATCATTATAGGTCATGTTTTAATGAGATTTTTCTATTAGCCCCTTATACACATTTTATTTATCTTGTGGTTTAGTACTATTAAAGGAAGAAGACTAAGGGCTTTGCACTCATCGGGTTTACCGCTGGTATTACAAGTTGAAAGTAAATGTGATTGCGCTAGATTGATTATGCATCCTTAGAGCTCTGGTTAAATGTTTCGCGATTGTCACAAAACACATCAAAAATAAATTACAAAGTACAGTTACACTCATAACACCATCTAATAGTTATATAAACATATTGCACAAACAGGTAATGTATATATATGTGTGTATATATATATATATATATATATATATATATATTTATTTATTATGTATTTACAGAGATATATACACATATAAACACATAAATAACAAAATTTATGTTTACCTGATAAATTTATTTCTTGACACGGTGAGTCCACGGATCATCATCAATTACTGTTGGGAATATCGCTCCTGGCCAGCAGGAGGAGGCAAAGAGCACCACAACAAAGTTGTTAAGTATCACCGCCCTACCCACAATCCCCCAGTCATTCGACCAAAGGGAAAGGAGAGAAAGGAAGCAACACAAGGTGCAGAGGTGCCTGAGGTTTGTATAACAAAAAACTGTCAAGAAAGAAAGAAATTTACCAAGTAAGCATGAATTTTGTTTTCTTTCTAATGACACAGTGAGTCCACGGATCATCTCTAATTACTATTGGGAATTAATACCCAAGCTAGAGGACACAGATGATTAGGGAGGGACAAGACAGGTAACCTAAACAGAAGGCACCAAAGCTTGCAAAACCTTTCTCCAAAAGGAAGCCTCAGCCGAAGCAAAAGTATCAAATTTATAGAATTAGGAAAAAGTATGCAAAGATACCAGGTTGCAGCTTTACAAATCTGTACCACAGAAGCTTCATTTTTGAAAGCCCAAGAAGAAGAGACTGCCCTCGTAAAGTGGGTTGTGACTTTCTCAGGAGGTTGCGGTCCAGCAGTCTCATAGGCCAAACGAATAACACTCTTCAGACAAAAAAGAAAGCGAAGTAGCCGTAGCTTTCAGACGCTTGGGTTTCCCAGAAAAACAGACAAACAAGGAAGAAGACTGACGAAAGTCCTTAGTCGCCCGTAGATAGAATTTTAGCGCACGCACAACATCTAGGTTATGCAATAAACGCTCCTTATGAGAAAAAGGGTTAGGACACAAAGGAGGAACAACAATTTCTTGATTAATATTCCTGTACGAAACAACTTTTGGCAGGAAGCCCAACTTAGTACATAAAACCACCTTATCGGAATGAAAGAGCCGAGAGTTCTGAAACTCTCCTAGCAGAAGAAATAGCAACAAGAAACAAAACTTTCCAAGATAACTTAATATCTAAGGAATGCATACGCTCAAACGGAGACTTTTGTACAACCTTAAGAACAAGATTAAGACTCCAGGGAGGAGTAACCGGTTTAAACACTGGCCGGTTCCTGACCAGAGCCTGACAAAACGATTGAACGTCTGGCATATCCGCCAGACGGTTGTGCAAAAAATAGATCATGCCGAAATCTGACCCTTCAGGGTACTAGCTCTTCTACTTTCAGGTATGTGTATTGTGTCCCTGCATTCATCTGCTGCCAAAATCTCTTTTCTGTGTTAATTGTACTCAAAGTCTCTCTCTTAGTTTGTGTCTGTAGTCCGTGTAATATGTTATGCATTTATTCTGCTGATATCTCGTCTCCAAGGTGGAAGAGATGACATTTCCACTAGGTCTGCATACCAAATCCTGCGAGGCCACGCCAGAGCTATGAGAATTACCAAAGCCCTCTCCTGCTTGATCCGAGCAAAGACCCTTGGAACGAGAGCGAAAGGAGGAAACAGGTATGCTAGACTGAAGTTCCAAGGAACCGCCAGAGCATCCATCAGGACTGCCTATGGATCCCTTGACCTTCAGCCGTACCTCGGAGCTTGGCAATCTGCCGAGAAGCCATGAGATCCAGTTCTGGCTGCCCCATTTGAGGGTCAAACTGGAAAACAACTCCAGATGGAGCTCCCACCCCCCTGGGATGAAAAGTCTGCCTGCTCAGAAAATCCGTTTCCCAATTGTCCACTTCCGGGATGTGGATCAGAAAAACAGCAGTTGTGGGTCTCTGCCCACTGAAAAATTCGGGCCACCTCTGTCATGGCCAAGGAACTCCAAGTTCCCCCCTGGTGATTGATGTATGCCACCAAGGTTATGTTGTCCGACTGGAAACTGATAAACCGGGATAAAGCTGAGGCCAGGCCAGCAGAGCATTGAAGATCGCTCTCAGCTCTTGAATGTTTATGGGGAGATCCGACTTCTCCCGAGTCCATAGGCCCTGAGCCTTCAACGAACCCCAGACTGTTCCCCACCCCAGAAGGCTGGCATCCGTGGTCACAATCACCCAGGAGGGTCTGCGGAAGCAAGTTCCCTGGGAAAGATAGTCCTGAGACAACCACCACGGAAGAGAGTCTATTGTTGCCTGATTCAGATCTACTCATGGAGACAGATCTGCATAGTCTCCATTCCATTGTCAGACCTCTGCAGTTATGCATGCTCAGAGATGGAACAGAGCGAATGGGATGATGTCCATGGAAGCCACCATCAGACTAATTACCTCCATACATTGAGCCACTGACGGCAGAGGAGAGCACTGAAGGGCAAGACAAGAGTGGAGAATCTTTGTTTTTCTGACCTCTGTCAGAAAAAACTTAATTGATGGGGAATCTATTATGGTCCCTAAGAACACTACCCTTGTAGCTGGAACCAGAGAACATTTCCCCAGATTCACCTTTTATCCATGGGAGCGAAGAAAAGACAACAACAAGATCTCGGTATGAGTTTGCTTGCTGAAAAGACAGCACCTGAACTAGAATGTCGTCCAAATAGGGCGCCACTGCAATGCCCCGAGACCGGATCACTGCCAATAGAGCCACCAGAACCTTTGAGAAAATCCTGGGGGCTGTGGCAAGGCCGAATAGAAGGACCACAAACTGAAAGTGATTGTCCAAGAAGGTGAATCTCAGAAACTTGTGATGATCTCTGTGAATGGTAACATGAAGGTATGCGTCCTTTAAGTCTATGGTTGTCATGAACTGACCCTCTTGGACCAAGGAAAGAATGGAGCATATAGTCTCCATCTTGAAGGATGGTACTCCGAGAAACTTGTTTAGACACTTCAGGTCTAAGACTGTCCTGAAGGTTCCCTCCTTTTTGGGAACTATGAACAGATTTGAATAAAATCCCAGACCCTGTTCCTCTTGAGGAACTGGAACTATTACACCCAGAGCGGCAAGGTCCCTGACACAGTGTAAGAACGCCTCTCTTTATCTGGTCTACAGATAATCTGGAGAGGAGAAACCTGCCTCTGGGAGGGAAGGTTTTAAATTCTATCTTGTACCCCTGGGATAGGATGTCCACCACCGAGGGATCCGGAACATCTCTTATCCAGGTTTGAGAGAAAAGAGAAAGTCTGCCCCCTACTAGATCCCCTCCCGGATCGGGAGCCGACCCTTCATGCTGACTTAGAGTCAGCTGCAGGCTTCTTAGATTGCTTTCCCTTATTCCAAGACTGGCTAGGTTTCCAGGAAGGCTTGACTTGATCTTGCTTGGAGGAGGGAGAGGTGGGTTTACCTCTAAAGTTACGAAAGCAACGAAAATTACTCTGACGTCCCTTCTGCTTATTCTTCTTATCTTGAGGAAGATATGAACCCTTCCCTCCTGTAATATCTGAGATAATTTCAGCCAAACAAGGTCTTACCCTTGTAGGGGGAATCGACAAAAGTTTGGACTTAAATGAAGCATCCGCAGACCAAGACTTTAGTCATAAGGCTCTGCGAGCTAGAATGGCAAAACCAGAAATGTTTGTTCCTAATTTAATGACTTGTAAGGAAGCATTCGTAATAAAGGAATTGGCCAACTTCAGGGCCTTAATCCTGTCCTGGATCTCTTCAAGAGGAGTATCTGTCCTAATAGAATCGGACAACGCATCAAACCAGTAAGCTGCCGCGCTGGTGACAGTAGCAATACACATTGCAGGCTGCCATTGGAGACCCTGGTGGACTTACATTTTCTTTAACAACGCCTCCAGCTTCTTAGTAGGCCTCTTAGCCAAAGTGGAAATTGCCCCTTCCACTTTAGGAACCATTTGCCACGACGCCTTAATAGAATCTGCTATAGGAAATATTTTCTTGAAAATTGGAGATGGAGAAAAGGGAATACCAGGTCTCTCCCATTCCTGAGCAATAATCTCTGTAGCACGGTCTGGCACAGGGAAAACCTCCACAGAGGAGGGAACATCAAACTACTTGTTCAGCTTACTTGATTTCTTAGGGTTGACTACAACAGTAGTATCAGTCTCGTCCAAGGTAGCCAAAACCTCCTTGAGTAACATGCAGAGGTGTTCTAGCTTAAATCTGAAGAATACAACTTCAGCATAGCACGGAGTTCTAAAATATTGATTGGAAACCTCGCCTCTTGAAGTTTCCAAACCCCTTGTGCTGTCAGAGACCCTCAGACAGCTCCCCAACCTGTAAGACTTGAATCCATTAAGAATACAGTCCAGGAAGGATGAACAAAAGGAGGCCCCTTGAATAAAACAATGATAGTCTAATCACCAAATCGGAGAGAGTTGAGTGTTGGGATTTAAGAATATCAACTGTGATATCTGAAAACAATCCCTGCACCAATGATTCAGTATGCAAAGCAAAAGTGGTATCAGATGAAAAACTAGAAAAGGGAACCATGTCCGATGCTGCAGTTATGATAGCTAAACTTCCATGCACATAGCCACTAAAAAGAATGTTCTAGACTGTAAGTTAGACAGGCTAACACCAATACAATCAACTTTTGTCCGATAAAGACAAAGTCATGAACACAGATTCCGACTAGAAACCCAAAAAGAAGTGACCCTTGTCGGAGGAATCACAAAACTCTTAGGTAAAATAAATCCTCTAACCATGTCTTGAAGAAACAAAACTAGTTGATGCATGAGTGATTCTAATAAAAAAAAATATTAAGCTAATACCAAGATACCATCCAAATAAGGAAACCCCACAATACCCTACTGTCTTATTACAGAAAAAAGGTCACCCAGAATCTTTGAAAAAGATTCATAAAGCTATTGCTAGACCAAATGGAAAAGCAACAAATTGGTAAAGCTTGTCTAAAAAAAATAATCTCAGAACCAAAAGGGGTCTGAATTAAATAAAATGAGGATAAACGTCCTGTTAAATTGAGTGGACATGAGCCGTAAGCAGATGGCTGCTTGATGTGTGAGCTCCGTGCTAAGCTGTAATATTAGCTGGCTATCAGGGTAACTAAACTCTAATTTACCCACTATTTGACCTGGATAAGGCGGTAGACCTACTGAGGAGAAGCTTGGAACGTTACCAGGCACTAGGACCGCAATATAACACCAGGGGGAAATGGAACAAGTGAGTGCCGATCGCCATTTTGACTGTGTGGCGTAGTTTCATCTTAGCAGCATCGCACCATTCACTTAAGCCACACGGCCGACAAGGGATACATCTCCTGCCCTAAAAGAGAGGCTGTTAAACACAGCCGATCCAGACACTAATCGAAACCGGGAACATAAGGTTTACTGCAACTATAAGGCTCCGGTGCAGAACATGAAGGATCAGGAGGAGAGGTGCCATTAGAGACCGGTGCGGTAAGAGGGCATGTGAAGTGAGCAAGTTGTTGAAGGTCTGAGGGGAAGTTTAGAGGTATAGACGCTCTATAAACATACAAAGATTGCAAATGCACTGCATATTAAAGCGGTCATATATCTAGGATAAAAGGTGATATGGAAAAGGGCGGTACGCAAGGGAAAAGTTATTATACATAAAGGCCCTACAATTTTCACTCACTAAAAGTGTCAGGCTACAGCATTAGAAAGAGGCAGATGGATCATCATATACTGTGATAAATTGCTGCTGAAAATGTCATAACCTAATGAATCCTAGAAACAGAAATATCTTACCAACACTACAATTTCATAATATAACTATCATGTCTTCCCACAATTAGAAGCAACCATTCCTTCTTTATAAGTAAAAGAAACAGGATGAGTTAAGCTATATTACAAATAGCCTATGTCTCACCCAACATATGAGAACTGATATATTGCTGTTATATATTGCTGCAGAGGGGAATATAAAACAAGCCTGAAAATAAACGCTTGCAATTCCCTTTTTTTTTTCTTTTCTCCACTGCTCCTCAGGTCATTGATATACAGACCCGCAGGCCCTCTTTATAAAGTATTACTGAATCATTCCCCATTGCTACAGAAATTCTCCTGATTTGACTTACTGCTCTGGACCTGGTAAATCGCAGCCATCCAACATTATGTCTATTAGGAAGCAGAACAAGCCTACCCAGGGGCCTAAACCACCAGCAGCCAATTTGTTTTTTAAGCCTGCCAGGGGTGAGAAAATTCTAGAATCTGTTAACATGGCAATAGAAGAAGATAATGATTCCTAAACAGACTCACAGATTATGGAAGAAGATGCTATTCCTGCTACAAAAGCGGATCTAAAGGCGCTAGTGTCTAAATAGGATATTAACAAGAACTTTGATAAACTCTGGGAGAAATTTGATGCTTTTCAAAATACCGTCACCAGCAGTTTAGAAGAGATAAAGCAAGATATCTCAGAATTGGGCTCAAGGGTGGCTACTGTGGAAGAAAATGAGACTTCTACCACAGAAGAATTCTCTAATCTAACACAGAAGATCTCCACGCAACAACAGGAAGTTAGCGAGATGCATGATAAATTGGAAGATCTTGAAAATAGGAGTCGCAGGTGTAACCTGCGGCTGAAGGGGATTCCAGAGACTGTCTCGACGGAAGAATTACCCAACTATTTACACCAATTATTTCAAGCTATCACTGGAGAAGTGGGTGAAGAGAAATTTGAAATGGAAAGAGCTCACAGAGCATTACGGGTCAAGCCAAAAGATGAAGCACCTACCAGAGATGTTATCGTCAAGTTTCTCAGATTTCCAGAAAAAGAAGGAATTCTCTCAGCAGCAAGGAAGCATCCCACTTTTAAATTCCAGGGTACGGTAGTACAATTTTAGCAAGACCTTTGTATAAGGACACTCCAAAGGAGAAGCTCTCTAAGACCGCTCACTACTTTATTGAGAAAGAATCAGATTGGGTACCGTTGGGGTTTCCCCTTCAGTCTATATATTCAACACAATGGCAGATCACTAAACCTCAGAAGTGTCAGAGATTCCGGAAATATGTCGCAGGCTGCAACTGGATCCTCCTGAGATCTCACAGATGAAGCAATCAGAGGACTTAACCCTGGCTTCGTTAAGCCCGGCTCAACAGCAAAGACAAAAGTGGACTAGGGTACCGAAGAGAAAAGCCAAGTCTTGACATTCTTCACTCATTAGATATTCAACTGCAAAAGTTTTATCCCATCTTTCCTGGAAAGGGGGAGACAAGGATCTTGCTTTTTTTATACCCAATATCACTGTAAGGGTAGTAATCGGCAAATGTGGAGCCTTGGTAGACACTGGATCTTCCTAAAGAAATGGTACTGGGAAAAGTTAAAGTTCTTTAGGTAGCAGGTTTAGAGAGTACTTAGCTTAATTGAAGGGATGTGTAATATGCAATGTTTAGAAATTAATAATTGCTACTTTACCTGAAGCCAATTTTTCTTTTTTAAGCAGCTACAATTAACATATTTACAGTTTTAGCATGTTAGGTTTTCATAGACCATAGTTTAACTTTATAGGGGGAAGGGGGGGGAGAGGGTTGGTTGGGACTATTTTTTTTTTCTTTTTTTTTTTTTTTTCTTTTTCTGTTCTCTCATCATGGGGTGAATAGATTTCCTAGCTTCAGGTATTATGCTCTAGTTGTTTATCAAACTGTTATTTAATGGAAATTCCTACAATTTTGTTTTTGTCCTGTCATGTTATCTCGTTAACCTGTATGAATCATCTCACACGGGAGAATCTTTCCAACCATGTCTACATGCAATCATGATGAATGACGAGAAGGCGGATCCGGGGGGGAGGCCCCACCTACAGAACTGTGAGTAATGGCTGGAAGCCTTCGACTGATATCACAGCGTTAGGGGCCTCAACACCAACCTAAAGCGTAGGACAGCATTAAGCCAATACACTAGATTAAAAGCTAATATTTTGCTACAGGAGACACACTTTACCAGGGAAGTCATACCGAAATACTGGGCTAGAGGGTATAGTCAGCACTATCACTCTATAAAAGAAAGGAAAAAAGGGGAGTATCAATACTGATACATCAATCGGTTGGTTTTGTGGTAGAGGAGACAATCAGGGACAATCAGTCTTTTGTAACGTATATGCACCAAATGAAACACAGGCAACTTTCTTTTCTCGTGTCTCTCACCTCTTGACCCAATGGTCACACTCCAGGATAATTTTGGGAGGAGATTTTAATGTGTCCATGTACGCACACCAAAGTACAGATAAAACCACACTATCCCAAAAACAATTGAGACATAACTCCATAAACAAAAAAATAAGAGAGGTCTTTCTATCACATTACATTTTAGATATGTGGGATACTTTATATGGTAAAACAAATGACTATACATATTACTCGTTTGCACATAGATCTTACTCCAAATTAGATTATATTTATGTAAGCCAAACACTAATTCCAGATCTGGCTTCTTCCACGATTCATGCATGCGCCTGGTCAGACCACTCTATAGTCCAAATAGACATTAAAAAGACATGCCAAACTACTGCAACACGGTCCTGGAACTTTGATCCATATGTCCTCCAAACCCAAGGCAAGCGAGTCCATATCCAAAGCATTGTCAGAATACTGGGATTTCAATGTGGGAACTACCTCTAATCCTATTACTATCTGGGCGGCACATAAACCCTACATTAGAGGCCTACTTATTAAGGAAAAGGGAGATTTAACTAAAGCTATTAGACTTCAGACAGACACCCTACAAAAACAAATAGATGACCTCACTAGGTCACACCAACAAAACTTGTCACCAAGAATATTTGCACAACTACAAGCCAAAAGATTAGAATTAGCAACAATTATGAATAAGTCCTCTGTAAGGGCAGCACACAGATTAAAATCACAATACTTTTTATATTCCAATAAGCCGGATAAATATCTGACCCACAAGCTTAGGGAGAAAACTAGATCTTTCACTATACCATACCTAGAAAAAAAAATGACGGTTTTTGTACCTCAAACCCTCAAGAAATAGCCGACACCTTTGCCCAATACTACGCCCATCTTTATGATGGAGACAAAACAAAGCATGACGATCGGACAGAACGACTTAGGACTAGATTCCTAGATGAAGCTAAAAATGACACCCTTAGACACAGAGGCCGTAGAGGGATTAAATGCAGGGGTAACGCCCAGGGAGGTCCTTAATGCTATAAAAGAGCTTAAACCAGGAAAAGCAGCAGGCCCGGACGGGTTTCCAGGTGAATATTACCAACTCTATAGATCGGTTCTAGTCCCACATATAGTTTCACTGTGCAATGATATTATGCAAGGTAAGGAAATTCCCCGAGAAATTTTACAAGCCAAAATAGTAGTTATACCCAAACCAGGAAAAAATCCAAAGCTATGCAAAAATTATCGACCCATTTCCCTGATTAATCAGGACATTAAGATCTTTACCAAAATTCTAGCAAATAGACTTAAAGTAAATCTGCCAAACTTGATCCACCCTGATCAGGTAGGCTTTATACTAGATAGAGAAGCCCCAGATAATACGAGACATACAGTCTCCCTGATTGAATACCTTAGCAAAACGAGAACGCCTTCTCTAGTTCTTTCGCTGGACGCGCAGAAGGCGTTCGACAGAATAGAATGGAACTTTATGTTAGAGGTTTTGGATAGACTGGGCTTCCATGGTGCGTTTGTCCAAGCCATTAAAAGCATTTATTCTCACCCCACAGCTAATGTAAGGGCGGCGGGTTATCAATCTCAGCTTATAAGGATATTAAATGGAACTAGACAGGGCTGCTCACTTTCGCCACTTTTATTCGCGATTTGTATAGAACCACTAGCAGTGACAATTCGTCTGACCCCAGATATACATGGAGTTTCACTCAAAGGGCAGGACTTTAAGGTGTCTTTGTTTGCGGACGATGTTCTGCTTACAATGACTAAGCCACTGGTGTCTCTCCCTAACCTATACGAGTACTGCAAGATTACTCAGATATATCGGGATACAAGGTCAACTTAGAAAAATGTGAAGCTGTTCCTATAGCCCTACCTGATCATACTAAAAAACTCATTGAAACCAACTTTGAATTCTCATGGTCCAAAGAGTCGATCAAATATTTAGGGATTAAAATTTCACATAATACAGAGGATCTATATAGGTTGAACTATATCCCTCTATACAAAATGATCAGGAAAGATTAATATATGGAAAAAAGGTGGTTTCTCATGGTATGGCCGACTATCGGCAATTAAAAACAGAATTTATGTTTACCTGATAAATTACTTTCTCCAACGGTGTGTCCGGTCCACGGCGTCATCCTTACTTGTGGGATATTCTCCTCCCCAACAGGAAATGGCAAAGAGCCCAGCAAAGCTGGTCACATGATCCCTCCTAGGCTCCGCCTTCCCCAGTCATTCGACCGACGTAAAGGAGGAATATTTGCATAGGAGAAATCATATGATACCGTGGTGACTGTAGTTAAAGAAAATAAATTATCAGACCTGATTAAAAAACCAGGGCGGGCCGTGGGCCGGACACACCGTTGGAGAAAGTAATTTATCAGGTAAACATAAATTCTGTTTTCTCCAACATAGGTGTGTCCGGTCCACGGCGTCATCCTTACTTGTGGGAACCAATACCAAAGCTTTAGGACACGGATGAAGGGAGGGAGCAAATCAGGTCACCTAGATGGAAGGCACCACGGCTTGCAAAACCTCTCTCCCAAAAATAGCCTCAGAAGAAGCAAAAGTATCAAATTTGTAAAATTTAGTAAAAGTGTGCAGTGAAGACCAAGTCGCTGCCTTACATATCTGATCAACAGAAGCCTCGTTCTTGAAGGCCCATGTGGAAGCCACAGCCCTAGTAGAGTGAGCTGTGATTCTTTCAGGAGGCTGCCGTCCGGTAGTCTCGTAAGCCAATCTGATGATGCTTTTAATCCAAAAAGAGAGAGAGGTAGAAGTTGCTTTTTGACCTCTCCTTTTACCAGAATAAACAACAAACAAAGAAGATGTTTGTCTAAAATCCTTTGTAGCATCTAAATAGAATTTTAGAGCACGAACTACATCCAAATTGTGCAACAAACGTTCCTTCTTTGAAACTGGATTCGGACACAAAGAAGGCACGACTATCTCCTGGTTAATGTTTTTGTTAGAAACAACTTTCGGAAGAAAACCAGGTTTAGTACGTAAAACCACCTTATCTGCATGGAACACCAGATAAGGAGAACACTGCAGAGCAGATAATTCTGAAACTCTTCTAGCAGAAGAAATTGCAACCAAAAACAAAACTTTCCAAGATAATAACTTAATATCAACGGAATGTAAGGGTTCAAACGGAACCCCCTGAAGAACTGAAAGAACTAAATTGAGACTCCAAGGAGGAGTCAAATGTTTGTAAACAGGCTTGATTCTAACCAGAGCCTGAACAAAGGCTTGAACATCTGGCACAGCTGCCAGCTTTTTGTGAAGTAACACAGACAAGGCAGAAATCTGTCCCTTCAAAGAACTTGCAGATAATCCTTTCTCCAAACCTTCTTGAAGAAAGGATAGAATCTTAGGAATTTTTACCTTGTCCCAAGGGAATCCTTTAGATTCACACCAACAGATATATTTTTTCCATATTTTGTGGTAGATTTTTCTAGTTACAGGCTTTCTGGCCTGAACAAGAGTATCAATGACAGAATCTGAGAACCCTCGCTTTGATAAGATCAAGCGTTCAATCTCCAAGCAGTCAGTTGGAGTGAGACCAGATTCGGATGTTCGAACGGACCTTGAACAAGAAGGTCTCGTCTCAAAGGTAGCTTCCATGGTGGAGCCGATGACATATTCACCAGGTCTGCATACCAAGTCCTGCGTGGCCACGCAGGAGCTATCAAGATCACCGATGCCCTCTCCTGATTGATCCTGGCTACCAGCCTGGGGATGAGAGGAAACGGCGGGAATACATAAGCTAGTTTGAAGGTCCAAGGTGCTACTAGTGCATCTACTAGAGTCGCCTTGGGATCCCTGGATCTGGACCCGTAGCAAGGAACCTTGAAGTTCTGACGAGAGGCCATCAGATCCATGTCTGGAATGCCCCACAATTGAGTAATTTGGGCAAAGATTTCCGGATGGAGTTCCCACTCCCCCGGATGAAATGTCTGACGACTCAGAAAATCCGCTTCCCAATTTTCCACTCCTGGGATGTGGATTGCAGACAAGTGGCAGGAGTGAGTCTCCGCCCATTGAATGATTTTGGTCACTTCTTCCATCGCCAGGGAACTCCTTGTTCCCCCCTGATGGTTGATGTACGCAACAGTCGTCATGTTGTCTGATTGAAACCGTATGAACTTGGCCTTTGCTAGCTGAGGCCAAGCCTTGAGAGCATTGAATATCGCTCTCAGTTCCAGAATATTTATCGGGAGAAGAGATTCTTCCCGAGACCAAAGACCCTGAGCTTTCAGGGGTCCCCAGACCGCGCCCCAGCCCACCAGACTGGCGTCGGTCGTGACAATGACCCACTCTGGTCTGCGGAAGCTCATCCCCTGTGACAGGTTGTCCAGGGACAGCCACCAACGTAGTGAATCTCTGGTCCTCTGATCTACTTGTATCGTCGGAGACAAGTCTGTATAGTCCCCATTCCACTGACTGAGCATGCACAGTTGTAATGGTCTTAGATGAATTTGCGCAAAAGGAACTATGTCCATTGCCGCTACCATCAAACCTATTACTTCCATGCACTGCGCTATGGAAGGAAGAGGAACAGAATGAAGTATTTGACAAGAGTTTAGAAGTTTTGATTTTCTGACCTCTGTCAGAAAAATCCTCATTTCTAAGGAGTCTATTATTGTTCCCAAGAAGGGAACCCTTGTTGACGGAGATAGCGAACTTTTTTCTACGTTCACTTTCCACCGGTGAGATCTGAGAAAGGCCAGGACAATGTCCGTGTGAGCCTTTGCTTGTGGAAGAGACGACGCTTGAATCAGAATGTCGTCCAAGTAAGGTACTACTGCAATGCCCCTTGGTCTTAGCACCGCTAGAAGGGACCCTAGTACCTTTGTGAAAATTCTTGGAGCAGTGGCTAATCCGAACGGAAGTGCCACAAACTGGTAATGCTTGTCCAGGAATGCGAACCTTAGGAACCGATGATGTTCCTTGTGGATAGGAATATGTAGATACGCATCCTTTAAATCCACCGTGGTCATGAATTGACCTTCCTGGATGGAAGGAAGAATTGTTCGAATGGTTTCCATTTTGAACGATGGAACCTTGAGAAACTTGTTTAGGATCTTGAGATCTAAGATTGGTCTGAATGTTCCCTCTTTTTTGGGAACTACGAACAGATTGGAGTAGAACCCCATCCCTTGTTCTCCTAATGGAACAGGATGAATCACTCCCATTTTTAACAGGTCTTCTACACAATGTAAGAATGCCTGTTTTTTTATGAGGTCTGAAGACAATTGAGACCTGTGGAACCTCCCCCTTGGGGGAAGCCCCTTGAATTCCAGAAGATAACCTTGGGAGACTATTTCTAGTGCCCAAGGATCCAGAACATCTCTTGCCCAAGCCTGAGCGAAGAGAGAGAGTCTGCCCCCCACCAGATCCGGTCCCGGATCGGGGGCCAACATCTCATGCTGTCTTGGTAGCAGTGGCAGGTTTCTTGGCCTGCTTTCCTTTGTTCCAGCCTTGCATTGGCCTCCAGGCTGGCTTGGCTTGAGAAGTATTACCCTCTTGCTTAGAGGACGTAGCACTTGGGGCTGGTCCGTTTCTGCGAAAGGGACGAAAATTAGGTTTATTTTTGGCTTTGAAAAACCTATCCTGAGGAAGGGCGTGGCCCTTGCCCCCAGTGATATCAGAGATAATCTCTTTCAAGTCAGGGCCAAACAGCGTTTTCCCCTTGAAAGGAATGTTAAGCAATTTGTTCTTGGAAGACGCATCCGCTGACCAAGATTTTAGCCAAAGCGCTCTGCGCGCCACAATAGCAAAACCAGAATTTTTCGCCGCTAACCTAGCCAATTGCAAAGTGGCATCTAGGGTGAAAGAATTAGCCAATTTGAGAGCATGAATTCTGTCCATAATCTCCTCATAAGAAGAAGAATTATTATTGAGCGCCTTTTCTAGTTCATCGAACCAGAAACACGCTGCTGTAGTGACAGGAACAATGCATGAAATTGGTTGTAGAAGGTAACCTTGCTGAACAAACATCTTTTTAAGCAAACCCTCTAATTTTTTATCCATAGGATCTTTGAAAGCACAACTATCTTCTATGGGTATAGTGGTGCGTTTGTTTAGAGTAGAAACCGCCCCCTCGACCTTGGGGACTGTCTGCCATAAGTCCTTTCTGGGGTCGACCATAGGAAACAATTTTTTAAATATGGGGGGAGGGACGAAAGGTATACCGGGCCTTTCCCATTCTTTATTTACAATGTCCGCCACCCGCTTGGGTATAGGAAAAGCTTCGGGGGGCCCCGGGACCTCTAGGAACTTGTCCATTTTACATAATTTCTCTGGAATGACCAAATTCTCACAATCATCCAGAGTAGATAACACCTCCTTAAGCAGAGCGCGGAGATGTTCCAATTTAAATTTAAATGTAATCACATCAGGTTCAGCTTGTTGAGAAATTTTCCCTGAATCTGAAATTTCTCCCTCAGACAAAACCTCCCTGGCCCCCTCAGACTGGTGTAGGGGCACTTCAGAACCAATATCATCAGCGTCCTCATGCTCTTCAGTATTTTCTAAAACAGAGCAGTCGCGCTTTCGCTGATAAGTGGGCATTTTGGCTAAAATGTTTTTGATAGAATTATCCATTACAGCCGTTAATTGTTGCATAGTAAGGAGTATTGGCGCACTAGATGTACTAGGGGCCTCCTGTGTGGGCAAGACTGGTGTAGACGAAGGAGGGGATGATGCAGTACCATGCTTACTCCCCTCACTTGAGGAATCATCTTGGGCATCATTTTCTCTAAATTTTGTGTCACATAAATCACATCTATTTAAATGAGAAGGAACCTTGGCTTCCCCACATACAGAACACAGTCTATCTGGTAGTTCAGACATGTTAAACAGGCATAAACTTGATAACAAAGTACAAAAAACGTTTTAAAATAAAACCGTTACTGTCACTTTAAATTTTAAACTGAACACACTTTATTACTGCATATGTGAAAAAGTATGAAGGAATTGTTCAAAATTCACCAAAATTTCACCACAGTGTCTTAAAGCCTTAAAAGTATTGCACACCAAATTTGGAAGCTTTAACCCTTAAAATAACGGAACCGGAGCCGTTTTTATATTTAACCCCTTTACAGTCCCTGGTATCTGCTTTGCTGAGACCCAACCAAGCCCAAAGGGGAATACGATACCAAATGACGCCTTCAGAAAGTCTTTTCTATGTATCAGAGCTCCTCACACATGCATCTGCATGTCATGCTTCCCAAAAACAAGTGCGCAATAGAGGCGCGAAAATGAGACTCTGCCTATGATTAGGGAAAGTCCCTAGAGAATAAGGTGTCCAATACAGTGCCTGCCTTTTATTTTACATAGTTCCCAAGATTAAAATAATTCCTCAAGGTTATGGAGTATAAAATATGCTTATATATAAATCGTTTTAGCCCAGAAAATGTCTACAGTCTTAAAAGCCCTTGTGAAGCCCTTTTTTCTCTTCATGTAATAAAAATGGCTTACCGGATCCCATAGGGAAAATGACAGCTTCCAGCATTACATCGTCTTGTTAGAAATGTGTCATACCTCAAGCAGCAAAAGTCTGCTCCCTGTTTCCCCCAACTGAAGTTAATTCCTCTCAACAGTCCTGTGTGGAAACAGCCATCGATTTTAGTAACGGTTGCTAAAATCATTTTCCTCTTACAAACAGAAATCTTCATCTCTTTTCTGTTTCAGAGTAAATAGTACATACCAGCACTATTTTAAAATAACAAACTCTTGATTGAATAATAAAAACTACAGTTAAACACTAAAAAACTCTAAGCCATCTCCGTGGAGATGTTGCCTGTACAACGGCAAAGAGAATGACTGGGGAAGGCGGAGCCTAGGAGGGATCATGTGACCAGCTTTGCTGGGCTCTTTGCCATTTCCTGTTGGGGAGGAGAATATCCCACAAGTAAGGATGACGCCGTGGACCGGACACACCTATGTTGGAGAAATGAACATCCTTCCGAGGCTTCTGTACCTCTTTATGGCCCTTCCAATTCAAATACCTTTGATCGACCTTAGCAAGCTACAAACTGACTTGGTCGGTTTCCTAAGGGGTAATAAAAAAGCTAGAATCCCATCTCATGTCCTACAGCAACATAGACAGTGGGGGGGGGGGCACAGACTACCCTGTTGAGTAAGAAACCAGAGGACTTTCTAAGGGTACGAATAGAGACGCTCATGACAGACTACAAAAACCCAGACGATATACTTTGGGATCAATCAGGACATCCCTTTAAAGGAAGATCGGATTCAAAGGTAACGACTGAGATGATGCAAGTTTGGACTTCGCTGTCCAGAACTTTAAATCTAATACCAGAGGACTCGTTAGTGCGACCAATAAGGACCCTTTTGAAGACGGACTTTCACAGGCATGTAGGGAAGTGGGAAAACAAAGGGCTATATAGGGTAGCAGATTTTTTACATAAAAATAAAGTAGCTGGGGGGCGGAGCCTACAGCTGTAGCGGCAAGACGTGTCTTGAGGGAGCTCCTGGCTCTACTTTGGAGTTTTACATGATAATTTTATGGTTTTCCTCTAAATCTGAGTCTACTTCACAGCTAGATCCCAGCTAACTACTACAGGATTCAAGAATGTGTCAACCCTGGGAGGAACTCTGGATTAATCTTTGCCTATGCTCTATAGTTAGGCCTCACGGCTGCTGCATTCACACAGTGTTTGCCGGTTTGTGGAGCCGGGGCTGCCGCATATTCCCCCCCCTAGGAGACTGGGGTTACGAGTAGTACTACTTACTACTATTGATGCTTTTTGCAGAAAAGAAAAGAAAGGGAGAATAGTCCGTGATATAACTCCTAACAGCAGACCTAATACTACCTTCAGAAACAAGGGACATAACGCCTCTGCATACTATTAACGCATTATCCCCTCACTATGGCACTGGACTCTAAATGGATTCTACGGGAGGTCGCAGCCATGCTGGATTCTCACTACATTAAGCTGTGTGCAATTATCGATGAGGAATATGCCTCTCTAAAAGACACATGTGCAAGGGCTAAAGGAGAGCCGCAGGCTTCACAGGAACTGCATACCAAATTTAGCACGTATCCGCTCCAAGCACCTGTTGTGGCTTTAACTACCACACACATACAACATTCACTTAATCGTGAAAGCTACCTAAATTGGGACTTAAACACTTTGGATACGCCGTTAGGCGAACAGAAGGAGATCTTGGCCAGTCTGGAGAGGAGACCCACACTGATAAAGGACGCCAAATGCAAGGGGGAGAATACTGCAAAAGGACCCATGCTGCAGACACAGGAGCAGCAAGTAAACAAAATCCTAGACCCACGGAGGATCCTGCTGCCCTCCCTTACAAAAGTACCTGTTTATTCCACTCGGGTTCTGAGACTTGCAGCTACACTCCCCTGGTCCTACGTCACTACTCCAGGGGCTTCAGCTGGGACTCATGGGGCTGAATCAGGGGAGGCAGATTTGTCCGGGGAGATGCTGCATTTTTTGTATGGAAGCTGTTACCAGCAGCGCAGAACCGGTGTAGGCTGATCCCTTATCTTATCCCTAAACTGCTGTCGCATGGCCGGTTATTTGTGGTCAATACAGGTAACATGCGTCAATTCAGATTACTCAAAGGGCCACACTGTCGCTGATCCGACGCTACAACCCATTAACTATCCTAGCGATCACCTGCGGTGCCACCCGCACATCTGCTTACTCCCATCCTTCCTTACAGACAAAATCATGGGGAACTGTGCAGATGTCCGTTGTAGCGAGGAGACAATGGCTAATATTCTGGGTATTTAGTTAGGGCTGTTTTATTTAAAAAGAACTGTGTTAGCATGAAACTGTGTTGACATAAAACTGTGTTGGCATAAACCTTGTTATAGATAAGTTTATGAGGATTTTGTGTCCGAGATTTTACTAAGAGGTATCTTACCAACGAGACTTATGGTGTCTGCATGATTATGTTGCTAAGTCATATCACTGCCGGTTTGCTTAAAGTTAACTTGCTCTCGCAAAATTATATTAGGAAACACAGTTACACCAAATTAGCTGTACTGAGTTCCTTATGCTATCTACTTGGTCCTGTTTTGTTTACCGGCTCTTTAGCCATGTATAGTACCTTTGCTTTCTGTTTGTTTTTTTTGTTTTTTCTTAAATCTAACTAAAGCTAGGGTTGTCCTGCAGATAGATATAGCATTTTCCATTCAGACATAGCTGTATATTTTTTACACTCTTGACTGTACCTCTATATGTGTTCAATTCTGCCCTGGAACTTGAGTTGATTATTTGACAACACCCTCATATGCATTAACTGCCGTTGTATTCTTGATCCTTAGGAAGATGGTATCGCAAGTAAGCTATCTTTCATAGAAACATCTCACCACTAGATGGCAGTCAAGTTCCACATATCATATACACACTTAGCTTTACTGCTACAAAAGCTCCATTAGGCTCTAATAGATCCCCTTATATTCCCCCATATAGTCTCATAGGAACATATAGTGGAGGTCCATGCCTCTAACTCCATACATAGCTGTGTCAACACTATATATTAGGCTGAGCACCTAAATATTACAGCTCCATAACATATTTATTCATAGATGTCAGACCATCTGAAAGTTCTCCCTCCCTCCCTACCTTATTAACACAGTACTCTGCAAACTATTTTGTGTTCACTCAATCTTACATTACAAGCTACTTGTTTACAATTAGGGTCCAAAAGTGGCCCATTTTGTTATTTCATTTCTTATCTTTCCCCTAAAATTCCCTACCCTGTTCTCAATTCTTTTCCAGGAGACCTTTATGTTTCATTAAGGGGAATTATTGTCCCTGATTTTCTATTATGTTGTAAGGGGATGTTTATTTATCTATTAATTGAAAACTTAGAGGTTAAAATCTATTTGCATGACTTGGGGATTAATTGTTTACTTAATGACACTCAACATGTACATGGTACAGTGATTTTCCTATGTCATTGAAACTATGTTCTTGTTTTTTTTTTCTGTTTGCCTGTATTACTTTTGCAACCTCAAATAAAAAATATATTTAAAAAAAAAAATAAAAAAAATAAATAAAAATAAAGTAGCTACATACCAACAAATACAGGAGAAAATTAACCCCGAGAAACTACAATGGTTTTTATACTTACAAGTGGCCTCAGCTATAAACAAATTTAAGACACATAGTACTGAAAAACGATTAACTACACTTGAACATTTCTGCAACACAACTGAACGCCACAAAAAACTAATCTCAGCCATATACCTAACAATACAGAAAACCAAAATCACCTCTAAATCTTCATTGATGGAAAAGTGGGAAGAAGAGTTAAACAAAGAATATTCTTTAGAGGAGTGGGAAACACTATTACACAATTCGACTAAAGGGCTAATCAGTGCAGATTTCAGAGAAAATTGTATTAAAACATCTTTCAGATGGTACCTCACCGCTATTATAACCTCCCATTATGTCCAAAGGGGCAACAAGTCCTGTTATAGAGGATGTGCTGAGAGAGGGACATACATCCATATGTGGTGTGATTGCCCACAGGATAAACAAGTGTGGTCTAAGCTTTCTGAATTACTAAGCGAGGTGCTTTCTGAGAATATTTCCCTCACGGCTCCACAGGCATTGTTGAATGAACACACTCTATGCACAGCCACTAGAATCTGTGTTGCGAGGTATTGGAAAACAGGCGCACCCTCATGGGGGGGAAGTGAAAGACAAGATTCAAATTACATATAGAATGTCGGAGACGGCAGCTCACATACAAAATAACTATGACCAATTCTTAAAAGTGTGGGACTACTGGATCATGGCAGGATACTAAGGGGACGGGAAGTAGAAGGAGACTATCCTAGCGATAGGAGACATGGACTGTTGACAGGAACTGTGGGGTGAAATAAGTCGTTCAGTGAAAAACAGAGACCTAAATCAAACTAAAGGTTGGTGGGGGCCCCCTTCCCGGATTTGCTGAAGGAGGAAAGAGATGACAGGCAAGTTGGATATAGTTTAATGGTTTGTTAGTTTGTTCATGTTATTAGGGTGTTTGGGGGGAGGGGGGGGATGCACAAAAATAAACAAGGGGGGTAAGTAGAAGGGAGAAGAGAAAAGGTGCCTGAGATGACTATGCTTGCTGTTCTCTCTATCCTTCCCTCATAATGTTTGAATATAGATCTAGACATGCAACACTGGGGCAATGATGATCTATACTTAAAAATAATTAAAACAAAAGCTATGTTTGTTCACTTTTTGAAGCTGACAGACTTTTAAATATAATCTCCAAACAGAGACTTATTGTATACTGGACTGGTGATCTCTTCTAGGGGTCAAGGAAGATGATATGTTGTGTAATATGGAACAATGTGAATTGTAATTGTTGTATGTAAAGCAATAAAAATTATTTCAACTAAATTGAGTGGACATGAAATGACCTTGCTGAACAAAAGGCATAATAGATCTTATAGTCGCCAACTTGAATGTTGAGACTCTTATAAAACAATATAAAGTCTTCAGATCCAAGATTGGACTGAATAAACCTTTCTTCTTTTGGGACAAAAAACAGAATTGAATAGAAACACAATCCCTGTTCCTGCTAAACAACTGGTATAAATACTCCTGAAAAATATTCACAGAGTGTACTGAGAAAGAATCTTCCCATAGAAGGTCTCATTCGAAAAATGTATTCAGACCCTAAGAATAATAAAAATTCATCCAAAAACAATTTAGCAGTGTACATTTGGTCCTGTGTGCTTCCAAATACTACTGAGAGGCAGCAGGACAAATTTCAGGCGTTTTTAAGCCA
This sequence comes from Bombina bombina, assembly GCF_027579735.1. Lineage (NCBI taxonomy): Eukaryota > Metazoa > Chordata > Amphibia > Anura > Bombinatoridae > Bombina > Bombina bombina. Next base: position 6,587,846 of record NC_069505.1, read on the forward strand.
TTTTCGAGTGATACGATTTTCAGGACCAGGCCAAACTCAGGAAAGGCTGGGGATGCGGCGTACCCCGGACCGGAGACAGAACAGCAAAGGGCCAAATTCATCATATATAAACTCCTAACCATCCGACCTCTCAGTCTACACAGATCTGACCCTTGTCTTAGATGCAGCAAGCCAAAATTAAGCTTTAAAAGGTGAGCAGCTTACCAGAAGGTTTTTCATCAGAGGAGGTGGGGGAGGCCTCAGGAGTCATTGCTGGGAAGTGAAGACTGAGAAGATCAGACAAAAAGAAGGTGAAAAGAGCTTCTGGAAATCACATATATGCTCTGGAGACTACATCAGGGACCAACAACATAAGGGTGAGTGGCGGGAAAATCGCCATTTCTTTTTTCTTTTCTCTGATACATCATCACTTTTAAGACTGAACTGTACATCCACTCGATATATCAATCTTTCACAAAATTTTACATTGAGAGTGAGTGGGCATTATAAACTGGCTCATTTTCTACAATAAAAATAGAAGATATTGGGGGAAGTTCCCAAAGCATATAACATCTAAAAGAAGCAGACTGACTAACCATATGCCTAACTAGGCAATGAGCATGAGAAGTCACTAATAACAGATTCAGGGCTCTTAACTTAAGTAGTTCTAAGTTTGCCACAGCAGGTAACATCTCACTAACCTGACTCTGCACCTCATCAGGGCGAGAGTGGGACACTTTTAGCGAGAATATCTGTGGTAAAAGCTGTCACGTGGACACTAGAACGTAAGGCCCTGGGATACTAAAAATACATTCAGCACTTTAGAAAAAGATTTAAACTCTGCAATGTTTGGTTAAGCTTATAAAAATTCAACCTGGAGTAGTCTTAAAGAGACAATGAAGTTATAATCTGTTAAAATGCTGCCCAGCAACTAACTTATGTTTTTGTAAAACGGATGGAGGAGGAAAGGGAGGCGAGCAAAGGAAAATACAAGGGTCGTGTTTTCAATATATCTGTAACTTAGATTAACTCTATAACATATTTTCTGAAAGAGGTCACTCTCTAAGATGAAGAGCAGGAACCAAACAGTAAAGGACTGCTTATCTAAGTCGCAGCTTAAACTTAAACTCATAGATAAAGCGGCCTCTCCAACAAAGCTACCTACTGAAGTAGAATCAACAGAAGAGGATAGCCAAATAGGAAAAGATATTCCAAACAACGAACTGTTAACCCAGATCAAATACTTCTTCCATGAAGAGTTGAAAACAGCAATACATGACCTCAAAAAGGACATAAGAGAAATAGGGGGAAGGACAACAGAATTGGAAAACAAAATTGATGATATCACGGAAGAGATTCCCCAAATCAAACACACCCTGTTAGACCATGCTATATATATCAAAAAGCTTGAAGAGCAGGTGGAAGACTTAGAAAACAGATCTAGAAGATCAAACCTAAGAATCAGAAACCTCCCAGAAGATTACAAAAATCTCCAAGCGGATGTTACGGAAATATTCCACCAACTAATTCCAGATACAGAAATCAACATGCTGCTATTCGATAGAATCCACAGAGCCCTCACCAGACCCTCCCAATCCAAAACCAAAGACATTATAGTTAAACTACATTATTATCATGTCAAGGAGATGATTTTGCAGGCAGCAAGACAAGCTAAGTCGATCACCTATGAGGGACACAATATCCAAATATATACGGATCTATCTCCCATAACACTGAGAAAAAGACGTGAAATGAAACCAATTGTAGAAGCACTTAAAGAGAAGATAAGGTACCGCTGGAACTTTCCCTTCAAGTTGATCTTTACTCACCAGAATACCTTGTATTCTTGCTCGTCACTAGAGGAGGGACAAATGACACTGAACAAACTGGATATAACAATGGAAGAACCCACAACGCAGACCACACAGCGAGAAGACCACCCCAGAGAGAATGGTCTATGGTCACTAAAAAAGGTAACCCAAAAAAATCAAGACCAACTACACCCTCCAATGAAGACCAGAACTCCAACAGCGAGGAGAATCCTCCTGTCCATTGAAGAAGACATCCTTATGGAGTTAGGATGAGAAGATTATTAAGAGTACGAACTTTACCTCACACAGTTGGACTAGGTATAAGGTATAATTGAAGGAGACATTAGTCCATGAATGGTAATTGAAAAGTGTATTGTCTCTCTCTCCTTTCTTTTTTCCTTTTTCTCTTACTTTCTCTACTTATCTCAATCCTTCATTCTCCATTTGCTGATATGTTTTCTGCCTCAAGGTATAATATCTGATTACATCCTTATGGAACTAGGGTGAGAAGATCCATAAGAGTTCGAACTTTACCTCACACAGTTGGACTGGATATAAGGTATAATGGAAAGATACATTAGTACACGAGTTGTAATGGAAAATTGTATTGTCCCTCTCTTTTCTTTTTCTCTTACTTTTCATACCGATCTCTATCCTTCACTCTCTTTTTGCTGGTATGTTTTCTCCCTCAAGGTATAATGTCAGATTATAGAAAATAAGAAAGTTATAACAAGACTATTCCAGAGTTGAATACTGACCAGAAGGTCAAAAATTTTGCAGGTGCAGTTTGTGGCACCCAGTTTGAATGTTATATTTAACTGTTTTATGTTTTATTGTTCAGTTCTAAAGGTTCAGGCACAACAATCACGAAAAACAGGTTCATTAAGACACTCCAAATATGAAGGTATCCTCCCAGTGTGCAAAGGTCCCACATCTCCGGCCCGTATAGGCTACAGGTACCAAGGTTTCCTAGATGTTATTCAGCTTAAAAATAAAAAGTTACCATGCAGATTAAGATAATCTCACATAATGCCAGGGGCCTTAATTCCAATATAAAAAGAAAGAAAGCCATTATAGAGTATAAAGCTCAAAAAGCTAACAGTGATGATTCAGGAGACCCACCTCACCTCCACCACGACACCCAAATTTTGGGATAAACTTTTCCCTATTAAATATCATGCTATCAATAATAAGAAAAAATGTGGTGTTTCTATACTGCTACATGCCTCTCTTAACTTTAAGGAGGAAGAAATAATCACTGATAAGGAGGGGAGATACCTCATAGTAAGGGAATTGATACACAATACACCAATTCTGTTAGTGAACATTTATGCTCCTAATGATCACCAAGGGCCATTTTCACCAAAATAAGTAAGCTGCTAATATCCTGGAAGAGAAACAAAATAATCATGGGGGGGGCGACTTTAATATGACTTTAGACAATAAATTAGACAGGACAACAACGGACCCACAAAAGAATAGAAGACAGACCCCAGACCAGCAAATCTTAAGAGATTTATTATTAGACCATAACTTACTAGACAGCTGGAGAGCAATAAATAGAGGAACCAAAGAATACACCTACTATTCATCAGTACATGGCACACGCTCTAGAATCGACTTAATTTTAATAAGTCAAATCATACTCCCTCTAGTTACAGAGGCTACTATAAGCAGCTGCGTATGGTCAGACCATGACGTGATGACATTAGATCTAGGAGTGTTAAATCCAGGCAGAATAAGATCCTGGACCCTACACCCCAAAGTACTTCAAAATGAAGTCTTTAAACAACAAATTGAGAAGCACATCGATGAATTCATGAGAATAAATGAGGGTTCCACAGCTAATCCAAACATAATTTGGAGTGTCCTGAAAGCTTCGATTAGGGGTTTGATTATAGCTGAATCCTCTAAAGTTAAAAAAACAATATAACTCCACATTAGAAAAATTGAGGAAGGAGATTTCCACGATTCGAGAACAAATAATGAGAAATTCTAAGGGAGGTCTAACTAAATTAAAAAAAGAAATGTGAGGAACTTAACCTAATGCTTGATAAAGAGGCAATCTCCTCCTTCAAAGCAGTCGATACAAGATACTACACATATGGTAATAAACCTGACAAATTATTAGCAAATAAATTAAAAGATATGACCAGAGCCTCCACCATCCCACAAATACAATTAACAAATGGATCAGTAACCAATGATCCCCTGCAGATAGCTAATGAGTTTGCCAACTATTACAACTCACTCTATAACCTGCCACAACCCAATATTGCAGTAGATAAACAAAAAGAATTAGATAGGTTCCTGGAGAGTAGCTCACTAAAAAAAATACCCCAAGAGGATCTAGATCTGCTTAATGCACCTATAACAATTCAGGAGATAAACCAAGCCATTAAAGGATTAAAGAGAAATAAAGCCCCGGGCGGGTTCCCAGGCTCTTTTTATAAAGATCTTCAAAAATCGGTGGTACCACATTTAGTAACTATTTTTAATAATATTTTGCAAGGCACAGACATACCACAAGATATATTGACTGCGAGGGTGACAATTATCCCAAAGCCGGGGAAATGCAAACAATATTGTCAAAATTATAGGCCAATTTCACTAATAAATCAGGACCTCAAACTTTTCACCAAAATTTTGGCAAATCGATTGGCTACCCCCATCACAAATTTAATAAATACTGACCAAGTGGGATTCATAGCTCAAAGAGAAGCCCCATATTATGTAAGAAAGATCATAGACTTGATAAATTTTGCAACAAATAAAGGAATGCCTTCTCTGCTCCTTACTCTGGATGCGGAGAAGGCATTTGACAGGATCAAATGGGATTACATGCTAACAGTCCTAAATAAGGTAGGAATCAAGGGTCCATTTTATATGGGGTTAAAAAAGTTGTACTCTACGCCGGATGCGTTTATCAGACTCTCGGGATATCAATCGAAGCAAATCAAGATCAGGAATGGGACCAGACAGGGCTGCCCACTATCACTGTTGTTGTTTGCATTATGTATTGAACCACTAGCACAGAAAATTAGAGACAACCCCAATATAACAGGAATCAAGGTAGGTGAAAATGAATACAAAATATCACTGTTTGCGGATGATGTCATCCTCGCAGTCACTAAGCCCCTACTTTCCCTCCCAGTAATATACTCAGAGATAGGTAAGTTTGGTTCATTATCAGGATACAAGGTGAATGAAGGTAAATGTGAGGCCTTAGATATTCATCTACCTAATCACACGAAAAAATTACTGGAGATTAATTTTACCTTCTCTTGGGCAAAGACATCCATCAAGTATCTGGGTATTTTCCTTTCACGAAATGTGCATAATCTATACAAAGAAAATTACACAGGTATATTTAAACAGGTTAAAGCTTTGTTGACCAACTGGGCCAAATACAAACTCTCATTATATGGAAGGATTATGTCCATCAAAATGACGATACTGCCCAAGATCCTCTATTTCGCTCGCTCCCAATAAATGTACCGATTTCAGAACTACAAATAATGCAAAAGGAAATTCTTAAATTTATATGGCAAGGGAAAAGGGCAAGAATTAATAAGGACATGTTGACCAGACATAAATCAGGGGGGGGGCTTAATATGCAGCTAGAATGGCCCAAACCATCCAATGGCATAGAACGACAAAGACTCCACAATGGGTTCAGTTAGAATCTGATATCATGGAAATAGGCAGATTAGATAGATTACTAAGGGCAGACAAACAAGACAGACCTCAAATTCTATGACAGTATGTAGCAATACACCACACCATTATTCTATGGGACAAACTGAACAGAACCTTTTCAATTATCAATAACCGCTCTCAAGCGACACCCTTGATACCCATCAAGTCAATAACAAATTCACAAATGCAGGGAAAATGGGAAAATAAAGGCCTATATCGCATAGCAGATACACTTGTCAATGGTAGGATACTGTCTTTTAAACAATATGAAGAACTGGGGGAACCTGATAGAAATCTCTGGTTTCACTACCTACAACTCAAATCCAGGGTACAAGAGATATTAGGAAACACAAAGAACATAACACTATATACGAGTCACTGTGCTTAACTAAAGAATATAAGAGGGGTATGGTTACTTTACTATATCCATTTTTCAACATCAAAGAGAAGGATAAAAAAAACAATAGCATGATAAAATGGGAACAGGACTTAGGTAGATCTTGGTCAGTTGAAACCTGGGCAGAGAATATCCAGAGAGGTCTTAAATTCTCCCCTAATGCTACATTAAAAGAAAATTACCTCAAGGTAATACATAGGTGGTACATTTATCCCAATAGGTGGGCTAAAGCTGAGGACCGTGAACACCATAAATGCTATAGAGGGTGCGACGAAGCGGGGACATATCTACATATGTGGTGGCATTGTAGTAAGGTCAGGAGAGTATGGGATCGCACCTCACACTATTTAAGCTTAATACTTGAAACTGATATAGCCCTTTCTCCAGAGCAGGCCCTTATACATTTTCCATTAGAAGGGCATCTAAAGAGGCACTCCAAGTTAGTTAACATGATATGTACTGTTACACGTATGTGCATAGCAAAGTTCTGGAAGATAGATGTTCCTACCTTTGAATATATTGAAAAGAGAATAGAATACCACTATAATATGTCAAATGCCACGGCAGAACTCCTAAATACTAGGGACCGCTTCATTGAAATGTGGGAACCATATATTATGTATGTGGAAGGGACTAGAAGGGTAAGAAGGATTGACACGTAGAAAATCAACGTTGAAGGTGATAATATATAAGAGTGTTTCTTTCTGTTGTGGATAAGATATTATGTTTATTACGATGACAAAGTTATTCGGAGTAAAATACCGACAAATATATAATGAATGTGACTCTTGAACAGACTGAACCTGTAATGTTACTTGTTTGAAGTTTATTTGTAAAATGATATTTTGATTTGAAAATTAATAAAAATATTTAAACAAAAAAAAACTTCAAAGCACAAACCACATCCAAGTTGTGTAACAGACGCTCCTTCTTAGAGGAAGGATTAGGACACAGAGAAGGAACAATTTCCTGATTAAAATTCTTATTAGTAACAACCTTAGGAAGGAATCCAGGTTTGGTACGCAAAACCACCTTATCAGCATGAAAAACAAGATAAGGTGAGTCACATTGCAATGCAGATAGCTCAAACTCTTCGAGCCGAAGAGATAGCAACTAAAAACAGAACTTTCCAAGATAGAAGCTTAATATCTATGGAATGCATAGGTTCAAACGGAACCTCTTGAAGAACTTTAAGAACTAAATTCAAACTCCATGGTGGAGCAACAGGTTTAAACACAGGCTTGATTCTAACTAAAGCCTGACAGAACGACTGAACGTCTGGAACATCTGCCAGACGCTTGTGCAGTAAAATTGATAAAGCAGATATCTGTCCCTTTAGGGAACTAGCTGATAGCCCCTTCTCTAATCCTTCTTGGAGAAAGGACAAAATCCTAGGAATCCTGATCTTACTTCACGAGTAGCCTTTGGATTCACACCAATAAAGATATTTGCGCCATATCTTATGATAAATTTTCCTAGTGACAGACTTTCAAGCCTGAATCAAGGTATCAATGACCGACTCAGAGAATCCCCGCTTGGATAAAATCAAACGTTCAATCTCCAGGCAGTCAGCCGCAGAGAAACTAGATTTGGATGCTGGAACGGACCTTGAATGAGAAGGTCCTGTCTCAGTGGTAGAGTCCACGGTGGTAAAGATGACATGTCCACCAGGTCTGCATACCAAGTCCTGCGTAGCCACGCAGGTGCTATCAAAATCACCGAAGCTCTCTCCTGTTGGATTCTGGCAATCAGACAAGGAAGGAGAGGAAATGGTGGAAACACATAAGCCAGGTTGAACGACCAAGGTACTGCTAGAGCATCTATCAGTACTGCTTGAGGATCCCTCGATCTGGACTCATAACAAGGAAGTTTGGCATTCTGACGAGATGCCATCAGATCCAATTCTGGTTTGCCCCATTGATGAATCAATTGTGCAAACACCTCCGGATGGAGTTCCCACTCCCCCGGATGAAAAGTCTGACGACTTAGAAAATCCGCTTCCCAGTTCTCCACTCCTGGGATATAGATTGCTGATAGATGGCAAGAGTGAGTCTCTGCCCATCGAATTATTTTGGAAACCTCTATCATCGCTAGGGAACTCTTTGTTCCACCCTGATGATTGATATATGCTACAGTTGTGATATTGTCCAACTGTAATCTTATGAATTTGGCCAAAGCCAACTGAGGCCACGCCTGAAGCGCATTGAATATAGCTCTCAGTTCTAGAATATTTATCGGGAGGAGACCCCTCCTGTGTCCACACACCCTGTGATTTCAGGGAATTCCAGACTGCACCCCAGCCCAATAGGCTGGCGTCCGTCGTCACTATGACCCATGCTGGCCTGCGGAAACACATTCCCTGGGAGAGATGATCCTGTGACAACCACCAAAGAAGAGAGTCTCTGGTCTCTTGATCCAGATTTATCGGAGGAGATAAATTTGCATAATCCCCATTCCACTGATTGAGCATGCATAGTTGCAGTGGTCTGAGATGCAAGCGAGCAAATGGAAATATATCCATTGCCGCAACCATTAGTCCGATTACCTCCATACACTGAGCCACGGACGGCCGAGGAATGGAATGAAGAGCTCGGCAGGTGGTTAAAATCTGATTTCCTGACCTCCGTCAGAAACATTTTCATGTCTACCTAATCTATCAGAGTTCCCAGGAATGGAACTCTTGTGAGGGGGATAAGTGAACTCTATTTTACGTTCACCTTCCACCCGTGGGATCTCAGAAAAGCCAACACGATGTCCGTGTGAGATTTGGCTAGTTGGTAAGTTGACGCCTGAATTAAGATATCGTCCAGATAAGGCGCCACTGCTATGCCCCTCGGCCATAGAACCGCCAAAAGGGACCCTAGCACCTTTGTGAAAATTCTGGGAGCTGTGGCCAACCCGAAGGGAAGAGCCACAAACTGGTAATGCCTGTCCAGAAAGGCGAACCTGAGAAACTGGTGATGATCTTTGTGAATAGGGATGTGCAGATACGCATCCTTTAAATCCACGGTGGTCATATTGACCCTCCTGGATCATTGGTAAAATAGTCCGAATGGTCTCCATCTTGAAGGATGGGACTCTGAAGAAGTTGTTTAGGATCTTGAGATCTAAAATTGGACTGAAGGTTCCCTCTTTTTTGGGAACAACAAACAGATTGGAGTAAAACCCTTGCCCCTGTTCTGTTTTTGGAACTGGGCAGATTACTCCCATGGTATATAGGTCTTCTACACAGCGTAAGAACGCCTCTCTTTTTGTCTGGTTTACAATCTAGAAAGATGGAATATCCCCCTTGGAGGATAATCTTTGAAGTCTAGAAGATACCCCTGGGACACGATTTCTAAAGCCCAGGAGTCCTGAACGTCTCTTGCCCAAGCCTGAGCAAAGAGAGAAAGTCTGCCCCCTACTAGATCCGGTCCCGGATCGGGGGCTGCCCCTTCATGCTGTCTTGGTGGCAGCAGCGGGCTTCTTGGCCTGTTTACCTTTGTTCCAAGTCTGATTAGGTCTCCAGACTGACTTGGATTTAGCAAAATTACCCTCTTGCGTTGCAGCAGGGGAGGAGGTAGAGGGACCACCTTTGAAATTTCGAAAGGAACGAAATTTATTTTGTTTGGTCCTCATCTAATTTGTCTTATCCTGAGGAAGGGCATGGCCTTTTCCTCCAGTGATATCTGAAATGATCTCTTTCAGCTCAGGCCCGAATAGGGTCTTATCCTTAAAAGGGATGGTTAAAAGCTTAGACTTTGATGATACGTCAGCAGACCAGGACTTAAGCCATAACGCTCTACGCGCTAAAATGGCAAAACCTGAATTCTTTGCCGCTAATTTAGCCAGTTGAAAAGCGGCATCTGTAATGAAAGAATTATAGCTAGATTGAGAGCCTAAATTCTATCCAGAATATCATCTAATAGGGTCTCAACCTGAAGAGCCTCCTCTAGAGCCTCGAACCAAAATGCAGCTGCAGTAGTTACAGGAACAATGCACACTATAGGTTGCAGAAGAAAACCCTGATGAATAAATATTTTCTTTAGAAGACCCTCTAATTTTTTATCCATAGGATCTTTGAAAGCACAACTGTCCTCAATAGGTATAGTTGTACGCTTAGCCAGGGTAGAAATAGCTCCCTCCACCTTAGGAACAGTCTGCCACGAATTCCGAATGGTGTCAGATATGGGAAACATTTTCTTAAAAGTAGGAGGGTGAGAAAAGGGAATACCTGGTCTATCCCACTCCTTTGTAACAATGTCCGAAATCCTCTTAGTGACCGGAAAAACATTAGTGTAAGAAGGAACCTCTAGATATCTATCCATTTTACACAATTTCTCTGGTAGAATTACAATAGGGTCGCAATCATCCAGAGTCGCTAAAACCTCCCTGAGTAACAAGCGGAAATGTTCTAGCTTAAATTTAAAAGCCGTCATATCTGAGTCTGTCTGAGGGAACATCTTTCCTGAATCAGAACTCTCCCTCAGACAGCAATTCCCTCACCCCCAACTCAGAACATTGTGAGGGCACATCGGAGATGGCTAATAAAGCGGCTAATAAAGCGTCAGAGGGCTCAGCATTTACTCTCACACCGGACCTACTGCGCTTTCCCTGTAACACAGGCAGCTTAGATAAAACCAATGTGAGGGTAGTATTCATAACTGCGGATATATCTTGCAGGGTGAAATAATTAGACGCACTAGAAGTACTTGGCGTCGCTTGTGCGGGCGTTAATGGTTGTGACACTTGGGGAGAATTAGATGGCTTTCCTCAATGTCAGACATGTTAAACAGGCTAGTAATGACCACAAACGGGCTTGAAAACACTTTATTTAGTGAAAAAATAATCTTTAAAAACGGTACTGCGCCTTTAAGAGAAAAAAGCATACACGTTCTGCAAAACTGCTTTAAAATAATCAAATCTTTGCAATTTGTTGTATATTCAAATTATGCAGTTAAATTTGCCCCACAAGGAAAGGAACACTTAACACTTACAGTAAAAAAGCGGATAATTAATCAAGGTTTAAATCCGGAAAAAACACCCCCTGCACCTCGCCACAGCGCTGCTGTTGCGCCTACCTGCCCTCAGGAATTTGGAAAACAGGGGTAAAGCTTCGATTTGGCCCAAAACTTCCACAAGGGCCCACAGGAGTTGGAGCTTGCTGCTTGCCTTGCAAATACAAATGCGCAACTGAGGCGCGAAAATAGGCCCCGTCCATCTCCCTCAATGTCTCTCAGCCCAAATGAACCACACCAGAGCGGTTCCAAACTAGCCATGTGGGTTCTTAAACCCAAAAAGGAAGCCAAGTGTACCCTCCAATAAAGCATCAAAAACGTTACTGCCAAAAACGTCATCATCACTCCCAGTTCAAAAAACGTTTGCCCACAAACTTTCAAACTCCGTGTCAACCATTTTTTCTTAGCCCCTATATGCAAGCTTAGTAATACCCCTCTTCTTCTTAGGATTACTGCTTACCCTTACCCTCATGGCAATACTGTCAGCCAATTCTGAAATACCACAGTCTTTCCAGAAAAAAATGACTGAACATACCTCACTGCTTATAGCATGAAAAACATTCCTCACACTGGTTTAAGTACTACTCAGCCATTCTGTGGGAACTGCTCTGGATCTTAGTGACAAATGCTAAGATCATCAGCCTCCAGGCAGAAGTCTTCATCCATCTGCTGCCTGAGAGAAAATAGTACACACCGGTACCATTTAAAATAAAAAAAACTATTGCTGGAAGAAAATAAAAACTAACATTTTATCACCTCTTTCACTTTACCCTTCCTAGTACTTAGAGTAGGCAAAGAGAATGACTGGGGGGGTGGAGCTAAGAGAGGAGCTATATAGACAGCTCTGCTGTGGTGCTCTTTGCCACTTTCTGTTAGCAGGAGGTTAATATCCCACAAGTAAAGGATGAATCAGTGTCCTCGTCGTATCTTATAGAAGAAAAGGTACCACCCTGTCCTCAAACTCTATCCAATTTAGGAATTAAATGTTCATCAGGCAATTTGGCGCCAAAAACTTCCTTAAGAAGAAAGCGCAAATTCTTAAACTAAAGTCTGGTTCCACCACAGCCGGAGGTTTAGAGACAGCAGACTCCGACCCAGAATGTTCATACTCTGAAGTCTCAAAGAACTTCATCCTCGGATAACCCTCAGTTAAATCCAATAAATTATCTGATGTTACTCTGGGAAGGAGTGCAATATGTAACCTTTTTGCTTGCGCTTAGCAGGGCGAGGTACAGCATTAAAGGTCGCAGACACTGCCGTCTGAACTGCGCAGTAACGTCTGGTGAAAAAAGGCCCCCTCCAGATGGAGGATCGGCAATGCTATGGGAAAACTGCATGTGTAGAGATATAAGAATGTATGGTACGCACCTCACTGGACAACAACTCCTTAGAGGTGGACAGCTCCGTGGTATCAAACATGTTCGATATCACATTATCAAGGCATATGGAACATAATTGAGAGGGTGGAACTAAGGCCTCCTTACCATATAAACCGGAATTACTCATTAGGAATAGAGGGAGTGCCCTCTAAAGTAGCAGAATCCTCCATCGCTAGTGCAATAACCAGAGAACTAGAGAAATAAAACCTTATTTTAATAAAAAAAACGGCACCCTTATACACCAATGGCTGGGGCATTTGCCACCTCCTATGACCCAGACAGTACAGAGATTTATGACTCCTCTCTGATAGACAACCGGTCACGAAAAAGGGAATGAATCACATGGTGCACAATGCAGGACCGTCCCTGCTATGAGAAAGCGCGCCAAGCTTGTAAGCTGCATGGCTCTCAAAGTGAAAGTAAAACATGTATATTCCATAACGTATTCCCCCCTGTTCAATAATCCCCCTAAGGAGATATTAACCCTTGATTCTATACAGACAAAACGAGTCACACTGTGACCCTGTCTTCTTGCGTTATCATGCATGTATAAAATATGAAACAATCTTACCAGAATCTACGCCGTGGAACAGGAACATGGCCCTTCAAGTGTGACAGATAGTAGCATCGCTTCTGACATGGACTTGAGTAAAGAAAGCAGGCAGTGAAATTAGTCAACGCTGATTGCCTATGGAGCTGTTAATGAGTCGGGATGGTTTTGCAGAAAGACTTTCCATGCATCTCCGGACTCTAACTTTAATCCATGCTCTCACTGAGAGGCTGACAAGACTACTTAAAACTCCAGTCCCATCTCGAACAGTACTACCCTCCATAAGAGACTACTCCGAAATTTTGGCTGGGGTGTCTGCCTCCTACTGGCCAGGGTCAGTATTTCCCACAAGTAAGGAATGCAGCTGTGGACTCTTCCCATATTAAGATGGAAATAATAAAATCTTGATTGAAGAAAACTTAGACACCTAAACTTCACCTCCTCCTTGCACTGTAGGCAAAGAGAATGACTGGGGGATTGTGGGTAGGGAGGTGATATTTAAATATCTTTGCTGTGGTGCTCTTTGCCTCCACCTGCTGGCCAGGAGTGATATTCCCAACAGTAATTGATGATCTGTGGACTCACGTGTCATTAGAAAGAAATATATGTGTACATATAAAGAGATAAATATAAGTGCATTGAAGCCCTTTACAGTTAAGTAGATGAAAACATGTAGAAACTTATTTGTGCAAAATTCATATTTAATAAATATTTTACCAAAAAACCATCAGATATAAATAAATAGAAATATTTATTTATGAATAAATAGAACATGTTCTGCTATGTGAAGAACATTGGAATATGAAATATTTAAATTTTTTCACGTTAGCGCACATGATAATATGCAATCGGGTTTGCGTGCGAGTTAGCTGTTAGGTTTTTTCCAACTTTCTTTTTTCTCCATTGGCTTCTATCGGAGAATACGTGAACGTGCATGCGATATTCTAAGTTCGGCTATTTGTGCTCATCGGGTTAGTGAGTGACCAAAAGCAGTTTACTTTCAAGTGATAATACGAGCGAAACCCGAAAGCGCAAATAGCTTACTTCTACTGCAGTGAACGTTAGTGTTCCCCTTGTAATCTGGCCCTTAGTGTCTAATACATCAATGGACTACAATTAAGTTATCCACAACTTTCCTCAGTGAATTTGTTGCTCTAGGAAAGTGGGGTTTTTTTCTATTGCACCATTGTCATCTTTGGAGCAGTAAAAAATAACATTTTACCTAAATAAACACATAGCCTTTATTTTAGGCCACATTTCCCCTCTACTCTTTGATATTCCTCCTTAGCCCCTTACGGACAGAGGTTTTTTTCCCAGTTTCTGTTTATAAATGACAGGCAATTTGACATGTTTTTCGGTATTGGTTACCAGAATGATCTCTCTTTCTATATAACTCCTGTTAAATGTACCAATACATATTATACAGACATACAGGGCTTTATTCTGACACCCTATGTGGGTACATAAAACAACAAGTTTAATAGTAAAACATCGAGGGGGGGGGGGGGTGTTAAGAAATACCTCCAAATCGATTCAATATGTGGTCCGAATTATAGAAACACTTTATAGGTCTAGGTTTAAATGTAATTTACAGAAAAAATAGGCAAGTACGACAAGGATGGAATTATTACTTTAAAGTTAAAATTTGCTATGCTTGGTCTGTAAGCAAAATAGTGGCCAGCCATTTAAGAACTGCTACACAAAAGTATATATTTGTAAAATTTGCACCCCAGGGTATTTACCTAGAGGTATTTTGACATTTTAACCCTTTTATCGTCAAGGAATTTTTTTATTTTAGGGAAAAAAAAAAAAAAAAAAAATTATATATATATATATATATATATATATATATATATATATATATATATATATATATATATATATATATATATATATATATATATATATATATATATATACATATATATATATATATATACATATATATATATATATATACATACAGTGAGGCCCCGGTTTACGCACGACTCGGTATACGAAATTTCGGTTTACGAAATCGAAATTTGAAGAAAATTTGACTCGGTTTACGAATTTTTTTCGCAATACGAAACAAAATGCCGGTCAAAATGCCGGTTTGCCCCCCTCGGTTTACGAATATTTTTCGCAATACGAAACCAGTGGCCCCTGTGCCCCCTGCATACTCAAGTATGATTGAATTAATGAAGTTTGGGTACCAGTGTAGAGGTGTTGGAGAGGTTTTGGAGCCATTTTGCAGCAAGTTGTTGAGCCTTTTGAGCCATTTGCAGCAAGTTGTTAAGCCTTTTGGAGCCATTTGCAGCAAGTTGTGGAGCCTTTTGGAGACATTGGAGCCATTTGCAGCAAGTTGTTAAGCCTTTTGGAGCCTTTTTTGGACACTTTACTTGAATTTTTTCGGACCTCCGGAACGCATTAATTGATTTTCAATGCATTCCTATGGGAAACCGTGTTTCGGTTTACGAATTTTTCGCAATACGAAACGACCCGGAGAACGAATTAAATTCGTAAACCGAGGCCTCACTGTATATATATATATATATATATATATATATATATATATATATATATATATATATATATATACATACATACACACACCTTATTAAAAATGTATCAACAGTCCAAATGACAAACAGCACTATACCTAGTGCCAGTGATATAGGGGCAACTGCAAACAACCCTCAAATCACAAAAAAACAGAATTTATGTTTACCTGATAAATTACTTTCTCCAACGGTGTGTCCGGTCCACGGCGTCATCCTTACTTGTGGGATATTCTCTTCCCCAACAGGAAATGGCAAAGAGCCCAGCAAAGCTGGTCACATGATCCCTCCTAGGCTCCGCCTACCCCAGTCATTCGACCGACGTTAAGGAGGAATATTTGCATAGGAGAAACCATATGATACCGTGGTGACTGTAGTTAAAGAAAATAAATCATCAGACCTGATTAAAAAACCAGGGCGGGCCGTGGACCGGACACACCGTTGGAGAAAGTAATTTATCAGGTAAACATAAATTCTGTTTTCTCCAACATAGGTGTGTCCGGTCCACGGCGTCATCCTTACTTGTGGGAACCAATACCAAAGCTTTAGGACACGGATGAAGGGAGGGAGCAAATCAGGTCACCTAAATGGAAGGCACCACGGCTTGCAAAACCTTTCTCCCAAAAATAGCCTCAGAAGAAGCAAAAGTATCAAACTTGTAAAATTTGGTAAAAGTGTGCAGTGAAGACCAAGTCGCTGCCCTACATATCTGATCAACAGAAGCCTCGTTCTTGAAGGCCCATGTGGAAGCCACAGCCCTAGTGGAATGAGCTGTGATTCTTTCAGGAGGCTGCCGTCCGGCAGTCTCGTAAGCCAATCTGATGATGCTTTTAATCCAAAAAGAGAGAGAGGTAGAAGTTGCTTTTTGACCTCTCCTTTTACCAGAATAAACAACAAACAAGGAAGATGTTTGTCTAAAATCCTTTGTAGCATCTAAATAGAATTTTAGAGCGCGAACAACATCCAAATTGTGCAACAAACGTTCCTTCTTCGAAACTGGTTTCGGACACAAAGAAGGCACGACTATCTCCTGGTTAATGTTTTTGTTAGAAACAACTTTTGGAAGAAAACCAGGTTTAGTACGTAAAACCACCTTATCTGCATGGAACACCAGATAAGGAGGAGAACACTGCAGAGCAGATAATTCTGAAACTCTTCTAGCAGAAGAAATTGCAACCAAAAACAAAACTTTCCAAGATAATAACTTAATATCAACGGAATGTAAGGGTTCAAACGGAACCCCCTGAAGAACTGAAAGAACTAAGTTGAGACTCCAAGGAGGAGTCAAAGGTTTGTAAACAGGCTTGATTCTAACCAGAGCCTGAACAAAGGCTTGAACATCTGGCACAGCTGCCAGCTTTTTGTGAAGTAACACAGACAAGGCAGAAATCTGTCCCTTCAAGGAACTTGCAGATAATCCTTTCTCCAATCCTTCTTGAAGAAAGGATAGAATCTTAGGAATCTTTACCTTGTCCCAAGGGAATCCTTTAGATTCACACCAACAGATATATTTTTTCCATATTTTGTGGTAAATTTTTCTAGTTACAGGCTTTCTGGCCTGAACAAGAGTATCAATAACAGAATCTGAGAACCCTCGTTTTGATAAGATCAAGCGTTCAATCTCCAAGCAGTCAGCTGGAGTGAGACCAGATTCGGATGTTCGAACGGACCTTGAACAAGAAGGTCTCGTCTCAAAGGTAGCTTCCATGGTGGAGCCGATGACATATTCACCAGATCTGCATACCAAGTCCTGCGTGGCCACGCAGGAGCTATCAAGATCACCGACGCCCTCTCCTGATTGATCCTGGCTACCAGCCTGGGGATGAGAGGAAACGGCGGGAATACATAAGCTAGTTTGAAGGTCCAAGGTGCTACTAGTGCATCTACTAGAGTCGCCTTGGGATCCCTGGATCTGGACCCGTAGCAAGGAACCTTGAAGTTCTGCCGAGAGGCCATCAGATCCATGTCTGGAATGCCCCACCGTTGAGTAATTTGGGCAAAGATTTCCGGATGGAGTTCCCACTCCCCCGGATGTAATGTCTGACGACTCAGAAAATCCGCTTCCCAATTTTCCACTCCTGGGATGTGGATTGCAGACAGGTGGCAGGAGTGAGTCTCCGCCCATTGAATGATTTTGGTCACTTCTTCCATCGCCAGGGAACTCCTTGTTCCCCCCTGATGGTTGATGTACGCAACAGTCGTCATGTTGTCTGATTGAAACCGTATGAACTTGGCCTTTGCTAGCTGAGGCCAAGCCTTGAGAGCATTGAATATCGCTCTCAGTTCCAGAATATTTATCGGTAGAAGAGATTCTTCCTGAGACCAAAGACCCTGAGCTTTCAGGGATCCCCAGACCGCGCCCCAGCCCATCAGACTGGCGTCGGTCGTGACAATGACCCACTCTGGTCTGCGGAAGGTCATCCCTTGTGACAGGTTGTCCAGGGACAGCCACCAACGGAGTGAGTCTCTGGTCCTCTGATTTACTTGTATCTTCGGAGACAAGTCTGTATAGTCCCCATTCCACTGACTGAGCATGCACAGTTGTAATGGTCTTAGATGAATGCGCGCAAAAGGAACTATGTCCATTGCCGCTACCATCAAACCTATTACTTCCATGCACTGCGCTATGGAAGGAAGAGGAACGGAATGAAGTGTTTGACAAGAGTTTAGAAGTTTTGTTTTTCTGGCCTCTGTCAGAAAAATCCTCATTTCTAAGGAGTCTATTATTGTTCCCAAGAAGGGAACCCTTGTCGACGGAGATAGAGAACTCTTTTCCACGTTCACTTTCCATCCGTGAGATCTGAGAAAGGCCAGGACTATGTCCGTGTGAGCCTTTGCTTGAGGAAGGGACGACGCTTGAATCAGAATGTCGTCCAAGTAAGGTACTACTGCAATGCCCCTTGGTCTTAGCACCGCTAGAAGGGACCCTAGTACCTTTGTGAAAATCCTTGGAGCAGTGGCTAATCCGAAAGGAAGCGCCACGAACTGGTAATGCTTGTCCAGGAATGCGAACCTTAGGAACCGATGATGTTCCTTGTGTGATAGGAATATGTAGATACGCATCCTTTAAATCCACCGTGGTCATGAATTGACCTTCCTGGATGGAAGGAAGAATTGTTCGAATGGTTTCCATTTTGAACGATGGAACCTTGAGAAACTTGTTTAAGATCTTGAGATCTAAGATTGGTCTGAACGTTCCCTCTTTTTTGGGAACTATGAACAGATTGGAGTAGAACCCCATCCCTTGTTCTCCTAATGGAACAGGATGAATCACTCCCATTTTTAACAGGTCTTCTACGCAATGTAAGAATGCCTGTCTCTTTATGTGGTCTGAAGACAATTGAGACCTGTGGAACCTCCCCCTTGGGGGAAGCCCCTTGAATTCCAGAAGATAACCTTGGGAGACTATTTCTAGTGCCCAAGGATCCAGAACATCTCTTGCCCAAGCCTGAGCGAAGAGAGAGAGTCTGCCCCCCACCAGATCCGGTCCCGGATCGGGGGCCAACATTTCATGCTGTCTTGGTAGCAGTGGCAGGTTTCTTGGCCTGCTTTCCCTTGTTCCAGCCTTGCATTGGTCTCCAGGCTGGCTTGGCTTGAGAAGTATTACCCTCTTGCTTAGAGGACGTAGCACTTGGGGCTGGTCCGTTTCTACGAAAGGGACGAAAATTAGGTTTATTTTTGGCCTTGAAAGACCTATCCTGAGGAAGGGCGTGGCCCTTACCCCCAGTGATATCAGAGATAATCTCTTTCAAGTCAGGGCCAAACAGCGTTTTCCCCTTGAAAGGAATGTTAAGGAGTTTGTTCTTGGAAGACGCATCCGCTGACCAAGATTTCAACCAAAGCGCTCTACGCGCCACAATAGCAAACCCAGAATTCTTCGCCGCTAACCTAGCCAATTGCAAAGTGGCGTCTAGGGTGAAAGAATTAGCCAATTTGAGAGCACGGATTCTGTCCATAATCTCCTCATAAGGAGGAGAATCACTATCGATCGCCTTTACTAGCTCATCGAACCAGAAACACGCGGCTGTAGTGACAGGGACAATGCATGAAATTGGTTGTAGAAGGTAACCTTGCTGAACAAACATCTTTTTAAGCAAACCTTCTAATTTTTTATCCATAGGATCTTTGAAAACACAACTATCTTCTATGGGTATAGTGGTGCGTTTGTTTAAAGTAGAAACCGCTCCCTCGACCTTGGGGACAGTCTGCCATAAGTCCTTTCTAGGGTCGACCATAGGAAACAATTTTTTAAATATGGGGGGAGGGACGAAAGGTATACCGGGCCTTTCCCATTCTTTATTTACAATGTCCGCCACCCGCTTGGGTATAGGAAAAGCTTCTGGGAGCCCCGGGACCTCTAGGAACTTGTCCATTTTACATAGTTTCTCTGGGATGATCAAATTCTCACAATCATCCAGAGTGGATAATACCTCCTTAAGCAGAGCGCGGAGATGTCCCAACTTAAATTTAAATGTAATCACATCGGGTTCAGCTTGTTGAGAAATTTTCCCTGAATCTGAAATTTCTCCCTCGGACAAAACCTCCCTGGCCCCCTCAGACTGGTGTAGGGGCATTTCAGAACCATTATCATCAGCGTCCTCATGCTCTTCAGTATCTAAAACAGAGCAGTCGCGCTTACGCTGATAAGTGGGCATTTTGGCTAAAATGTTTTTGATAGAATTATCCATTACAGCCGTTAATTGTTGCATAGTAAGGAGTATTGGCGCGCTAGATGTACTAGGGGCCTCCTGAGTGGGCAAGACTCGTGTAGACAAAGGAGGGAATGATGCAGTACCATGCTTACTCCCCTCACTTGAGGAATCATCTTGGGCATCATTTTCAGTGTCACATAAATCACATTTATTTAAATGAGAAGGAACCTTGGCTTCCCCACATTCAGAACACAGTCTATCTGGTAGTTCAGACATGTTAAACAGGCATAAACTTGATAACAAAGTACAAAAAACGTTTTAAAATAAAACCGTTACTGTCACTTTAAATTTTAAACTGAACACACTTTATTACTGCAATTGCGAAAAAGTATGAAGGAATTGTTCAAAATTCACCAAAATTTCACCACAGTGTCTTAAAGCCTTAAAAGTATTGCACACCAAATTTGGAAGCTTTAACCCTTAAAATAACGGAACCGGAGCCGTTTTTAACTTTAACCCCTTTACAGTCCCTGGTATCTGCTTTGCTGAGACCCAACCAAGCCCAAAGGGGAATACGATACCAAATGACGCCTTCAGAAAGTCTTTTCTATGTATCAGAGCTCCTCACACATGCGACTGCATGTCATGCTGCTCAAAAACAAGTGCGCAATACCGGCGCGAAAATGAGGCTCTGCCTATGATTAGGGAAAGCCCCTAGAGAATAAGGTGTCTAAAACAGTGCCTGCCGATATTATTTAACAAAAATACCCAGATTAAATGATTCCTCAAGGCTAAATATGTGTAATATATGAATCGATTTAGCCCAGAAAATGTCTACAGTCTTAATAAGCCCATGTGAAGCCCTTATTTACTGTCTGAATAAAAATGGCTTACCGGATCCCATAGGGAAAATGACAGCTTCCAGCATTACATCGTCTTGTTAGAATGTGTCATACCTCAAGCAGCAAAAGACTGCTCACTGTTCCCCCAACTGAAGTTAATTCCTCTCAACAGTCCTGTGTGGAACAGCCATGGATTTTAGTAACGGTTGCTAAAATCATTTTCCTCATACAAACAGAAATCTTCATCTCTTTTCTGTTTCAGAGTAAATAGTACATACCAGCACTATTTTAAAATAACAAACTCTTGATTGAATAATAAAAACTACAGTTAAACACTAAAAAACTCTAAGCCATCTCCGTGGAGATGTTGCCTGTACAACGGCAAAGAGAATGACTGGGGTAGGCGGAGCCTAGGAGGGATCATGTGACCAGCTTTGCTGGGCTCTTTGCCATTTCCTGTTGGGGAAGAGAATATCCCACAAGTAAGGATGACGCCGTGGACCGGACACACCTATGTTGGAGAAACTAAGTCCACAGCATCCAGACTTAAGAATAATCTTTGTCTTTTATTCCAGCATCATGGCAAAAAACAACAACCAGCAACGTTACGGGTTATTCACCCTTAATCATACTAAAAGGTGAATAACCGGAAATGTTGCTGGTTTTTGCCATGATGCTGGAATAAGAGACAGATTATTCTTAAAAATGGGTGCTGTGGACTTCGTTTTTGTTATTAAAAATGTATAAGCGCCCTTTATTGAATTAATTTTAACAGTTTTTTCCAAACATGTCCACAGGGAGAGAAGGGGATTGGACACAACAAGCCATTGTTAAACACTTGATTGTTTATTTTTTACATGTAATCCCAGGCAGTCACATTGATCACAAGCACATGGGACACTTTTCTTGTCATCACTGCACTGCCTCACTCCTGAGACATCCAGGGATTGCCCAGTGAGGCTGATACCAGGATCCATTTTAAGTATGCATTAACTGACCGTCACAGTGATATTTGACAGTTATTGTAATGTTACTGGATAGCCTGACATGCAGACATCCAGCAACAGTATGAGATACACACTGCATTCAGTGTGTATATCATGTAATCTAGGCACTCCTGATAACAGGGATGTAGTCAGAGGGACACCATGTCCCTGCAATCTCTAGGCCTGGGTGTTCTCCATTAAAGGGACATTGAACCCACATTTTTTTTATTTCATGATTCAGATAGAGCATGCAATTTTAAGCAACTTTCTAATTTACTACTGTTATCAATTTTTCTTATTTTTTTTTTTATCTTTAATTGAAAAAGAAGGCATCTAAGCCAAGGAGCTAGCAAATTTTTGGTTCAGACCCTGGACAGCACTTGTTTATTGGTGGATACATTAATCCACCAATCAGCAAGAACAACCCAGGTTGTTCACCAAAAATGGGCAAGCATCTAAACTTACATTCTTGATTTTCAAATAAAGATACCAAGAGAATGAAAAAAAAATTAGGAGTAAATTAGAAAGTTGCTTAAAATTGCATGACCTATCTGAATCCCAAAAGAAAAAAATGTGGGTTCAGTGTCCCTTTAAGCAATTGCTCAATTGCCTCACTTGTTTGGCATGCATAAATAGTTATCTTGCCTTAGTCAGCGAGACCTCCTGCTCTGTGACCCCGAGAACACAGCCGTAGGACAATGTTCGGTGTGTGTCCGTAAGGGAATAATGACAGATGCAGTACTCAGTATGGCATGTCATTAAAGGGTTAAAGATTTCTCCACAAACTGAAATTAAAACATTTTCACTGTGCGTAAATATAAGCAGTAAAAAAAACAGAATTTATGTTTACCTGATAAATTACTTTCTCCAACGGTGTGTCCGGTCCACGGCGTCATCCTTACTTGTGGGATATTCTCTTCCCCAACAGGAAATGGCAAAGAGCCCAGCAAAGCTGGTCACATGATCCCTCCCAGGCTCCGCCTTCCCCAGTCATTCGACCGACGTAAAGGAGGAATATTTGCATAGGAGAAACCATATGATACCGTGGTGACTGTAGTTAAAGAAAATAAATTATCAGACCTGATTGAAAAACCAGGGCGGGCCGTGGACCGGACACATCGTTGGAGAAAGTAATTTATCAGGTAAACATAAATTCTGTTTTCTCCAACATAGGTGTGTCCGGTCCACGGCGTCATCCTTACTTGTGGGAACCAATACCAAAGCTTTAGGACACGGATGAAGGGAGGGAGCAAATCAGGTCACCTAGATGGAAGGCACCACGGCTTGCAAAACCTTTCTCCCAAAAATAGCCTCAGAAGAAGCAAAAGTATCAAACTTGTAAAATTTAGTAAAAGTGTGCAGTGAAGACCAAGTCGCTGCCTTACATATCTGATCAACAGAAGCCTCGTTCTTGAAGGCCCATGTGGAAGCCACAGCCCTAGTGGAATGAGCTGTGATTCTTTCAGGAGGCTGCCGTCCGGCAGTCTCATAAGCCAATCTGATGATGCTTTTAATCCAAAAAGAGAGAGAGGTAGAAGTTGCTTTTTGACCTCTCCTTTTACCAGAATAAACAACAAACAAGGAAGATGTTTGTCTAAAATCCTTTGTAGCATCTAAATAGAATTTTAGAGCACGAACAACATCCAAATTGTGCAACAAACGTTCCTTCTTTGAAACTGGATTCGGACACAAAGGCGGCACGACTATCTCCTGGTTAATGTTTTTGTTAGAAACAACTTTCGGAAGAAAACCAGGTTTAGTACGTAAAACCACCTTATCTGCATGGAA